>NC_079501.1:97831707-98131707 GCF_030052815.1 Hevea brasiliensis
GTTATGATAGTTATTACCTTACTTGCTTCTTTATCAAACTTTTAATTTTTTATTAGAGAATGTTGTGATAGGGTGAAGTTAATGAACTTCTAAGTGGAGTTGATTGAGAATTTAAGTCATGCATGAGGACAAGCATGGAATAAGTGTAGGGGAATTTGATAAGTGCATAATTTATTAATTTTACTCCCATCACATTTAGTGTTTCTAGTATGTTTTTATGTTTAATTCAATTGATTAAAATATATTTATCATTTAGGCATATTTTTAGATAGTTGTGGAATAATTGTGTTAAATAGAGAAATTTTTAGCATTTGACCTTTGCTGCATTTTTCAGGTGTTTCTAAAGTTGTG
Source organism: Hevea brasiliensis (assembly GCF_030052815.1). NCBI lineage: Eukaryota > Viridiplantae > Streptophyta > Magnoliopsida > Malpighiales > Euphorbiaceae > Hevea > Hevea brasiliensis. The sequence continues at coordinate 97,832,059 of NC_079501.1, forward strand.
GGTCTCCAAATTGAGTGCTGTTTAATCCATTGAAAAACTAAGATAGAGCACTTCAAATGATAAAGAGGGACTAAAGCCCAAATCAATCTCCAAGGTTGACAAAATGAGCTATGAATCTATTGCAAAAGCTCAGACTTGATGTGTCACGACCAGTTTAAGTATTTATTTTGTATCTGGAGTTTTAGACTTCCAAATGAAGCAAGCCTAAGCCCAATTGAACCTTAAGAGCTACTTCTACAACTTCTATGAAGGGCTAGACGTGAGATGAGGCAATTTTAATTGTGAAAAATGGCAATGAAATCGTCACAATGGGCTGGACTGTCTGTCTGAACCAGTCCTAATTTTTGGGCCATAACTTGGGCTGTAGACCTCGGATTTGGGCAAATGAGTACCCGTTGGAAAGCTAAGAAATAGAGCTACAACTTTCCTGGAGAGGGTAGAGGTAGATTCGGAAAGAAAGTCACTAAAAATTGGCCTTGATTTCAGAGACGTGAATGCAGGCTGAAAATCTGTCTTTTGAATTTTAAAACTTTTCCTAGTTTGGTTCCTATATTTGGGATTAGGTTTTTTATTATAAATACGTCTTTGGGCAGCAGCTAAGAGCATCTCAATTCAGACCTTCGTTCTCCATAGAAGACCTTCATTCTCCATTCTCTTTTTAGATTTCTTCTTTATTTTTCTTTATTTTTCTGTAAGCCATAAATATGAGTGGCTAAACTTTTAATTCAGTTCAAGGGATTCAAGTTCTTTTACTTGATTTGTGAGACCAGGTTCTTAATTTAATTTATGTTTTTTTGAATATCTATTATTTTCTAATTTCTTTGTCTTTGATCTATTGAATGATTTGCTAACAAGGCCTATTAGTTAATTTTTTGATGTGGTCAATTGCTAGTTCATCTTCATAATCCGTAATTATTGTGTAAGATTGAACATGAGTAGCAATTATGTTTTATTGATTATGATCCCAGTTTTCGATAATAACCTAAGAAAACAATCGGGTGGATTAAATGATTTATGCTTCATAAATTGTTGTTCAGCTTAACTACTTCCTTTTCTTAAAGCAGTTATTAATTTGATGAGGATTGCTTAATACCAACTCAGTTAATAATAGGGTCAAAAAGAATGCTGGGCTCGAATTTATGAGTATAGGGAAGTCAGGAGTTTACCTCACTGTTTGGTAAATCTACGTTAAATATTCAATAAGATATAATTATATTTCTTTTGTCTATGATTGAATCAATGCATTGGAATAAAAATTACCTTGAATTGAAGTTTGTTTAATTTGAGAATTTCTTATTTAATTTTAGATCTTAATTTTGAATTGTTGATTTCTTCTTTGGATTGCGAATTACCCCCCCAACCTTTGTTTCTTTTTTTTTTTCATTACATAAGTGCACGAAAATCCAATAATTCAGTCTCTAGGGTTCGACCTGGATTTACCACTTATTGCAGAAAATATTTCATAATTTATGATTTCAGTTAATTTAACTTCTGATAGATTCGACACCCATCAATTATATATCTCAAAAAAAAATTATTATTTTTTAGTTAAATTTTCAGTTAAATTTTGAAAAACTATGAATTATTTTTTTAAAAAAATTACATAATTATATTTAAATATTTATTTACTAAAAAATTATTTATAAACTTTAAGCATATATTTTACAAAATATTTATTATACATAAATCTAAGAATTTTAATAATAATACTTTAAAATTTGCCATGTTTACCTTTTTACTGCTATACGTCATCTAATTTAAAAAGTAATAGAAAACAACCTATTAATTAACTTATATATATATATATATTATTCAATAAAAAATTATTGATAAAATTTAAAAATTAGGTGTAAGAATTTTAGAAATGATATTTCAAAAATCATCATGACATAGTATTTTTTTTTCAACTTTGTTTTTTTTTTTTATTGATATATGACTATATCAATTAATTTAAAAAATAATTTATTAATAACTTATTTATTTACCAATATTTGAAATAAAATTATAATTAATTGAAAAAACTTATCATAACAAAATTTTATAATGTATTATGAAAATAAAAATTATTAAAAAAAATACATAATAAATTATATTATGAAAATAAAATAATAAATAATCTACAGAACGCGCATATAAAATGATTAGTTAAACCATATGCCGGGACCTAATTTTCTAAGCTAAGTTTGAATTTTTAATAACTTTTAAAAAAAATTTATAATAATTAAAAAAATAAAATAATATTTTTTTTAATGTATTAAAAATAAAAACTTCTAAATTTATTTATGAAGTTCAACAAACTAAACATGTAACACCCCAAAATTTTAAATTTTATGAGCATTTTTTGTATTTTAATTTTATTTAAATTTTAGGAATTTTTTTGAGATTTTTCGGATTTTAAAAATCGGGTTCAATTTTCCGAAAATATAAACTTTGATGATTTTTAAAAATTAATTTAAAGACCACGTGGCAAAACTAAAAATATATTTGGAGTCTATGTATTTTTCTGAGTTTTCTGGAATTTTTTCGGAATTTTTGGACCTCGTTTTCGGTCCCAAGGTAGAGTAAAAATTCAAAATTTTGTATTCTGAATCAAACCGGCCGAATCGAACCGGACCGGATCGGTCGGATCGGACCGGCCTTTTCCTTCTTCCCTTTTTCTTCCCCGCGCGCGTCGTCCCTCTCCCTTTTCTCTCTCTTTTCTCTCTCCTCCCCACCCCGTACCGGCCGACCACCTTGACCCCGGTAGGCGCGCTGCCTTGACCCTCCTAGCCTGGCCACGGCCAAACGGAAAAACGCGCGCAACGCCCTGCGCGCTGCGTCGACTTCCCCGGCCAAATCCGGCCGATCCGGCCACCAATTGGACCGAGTCTTGTGTCTAAAATCATCTACTCGGCGAGAGCTTTCCATAGACACCAAGAACGCCGAAATCCATCGAGCGGTATGTCCGATTTTTGCTCGGGAAGATTTTAGCCCATTTCGACTTTTGGGCTAGATTTCTAGAAAACCGTGAATCCCACGAGAAAACCGAGGCCACCAGCACGCTCCATTCGTCGAGAGCTTCGCAACGACATAAATTTTGAATTTTTCCGACATCGTTTTTCGGTGGGTCCCACGGAACTTCGCAGTGTTTTTCCGAGCATTTAATGAGCTTAGAAAATTCTGAAAAATTTATGTACTAACCCCCGTGTTATGGGCTTCGTGTAGGTATCCTCGATTCGCGGAAATTCGACAGTTGACCGGGTCTGCAAATTTCGGGCCAGACAGACCCGTTACCGGAAAAGTCTCCGAATTGGACCGAGGTTTTGGCTAGCCCCCCATTGTCAGACGTCCCGAGCGTGTTCCCGAAGTCGGAATCGGCAAAGGTAAACCCGAACCTTGCTTTTTCGTAATTTTCTAGTGCTTAAATAGGATTAAAAATCCATAAAATATTCGTGGTAGCTTAGAAAATTACGATTCTTTTTGCAATAGCTTAGTAATATTGCTAAAGACCGCGGGGCAAAGTTTTATAATTTTTAGAGCTTGTTTGGGCAGTTTTTGCAAAAATGATCAATAATAAGGACTAAATTGAAATTTTGCGTATTGTGATGGATGACTGATTTGATGGACCCAGGAGGGGCTGTGTGATGTGATTGAGTTGTGGGCATATGGATTGTGAATATAGAAGTGTGTTTTGAGCTCTTTTGCAGGTTGGGTAGGTCCTAGGTATAGAGGAGACTCTGCCGGATTTTCGGTACGACTTAGGACGTATTGGTCTTTTTCTTTGTTTGAATTGAGTCAGATTGTATTAAATAATTGTAATATAATTGTCAGGTGAGCCGGGACAGCCTTCTTCCTCCGCCCAGCCGCCTCAGTGACCATCGTCAAGTCTGTGAGTAAAATATTAATTTTAATTGTAATTTCGATATTATTATATGTTCAGCATGCCCATGCATCACTTATATGCATATATTTATGTAGTTAAACTCTAGGCACGATTTATGTTGCATTCATAACTGTTGATGTGCCATGGATGTTGTTGTGGTAATTTGGAGCAGTGTGCGTTCGTTGGCGTGCGTGTGATGTGGTGTGGACTATGGATAGGGGCCAGGCGATCCGGCTTGAGTAATTCTGGGACCCGATCCTTCGAGGGGTAGTCACGGCTTGAGTAATTATTGGGACCCTCGATTTGGTTATTAAGTGGAAGTCCGAGCTTGAGTAATTATTGGCACCAGGTTGGATTTAAGAGAGTCAGTATAGGGATCGGCTCCCATATGTTATGATTGATACTACATGGTGTGTGAGTGCTCCAAATTACCTTTTTGATGTTATGATGTGAAAATGTTGTTGATGTTGCATTTCACTCTACAGGGTGCATTAGTTCTAGATAGTTATAGAGATTATGGTTAAAATTGATATTTTACTCTCTGAGTCGAACGCTCACTCCTGTTCAATATTTTTTCTGAGGAGGATTTTATTTTGGTTAACTCGCTTTTCTCCTCATGAGTCAATTATTCTTGTTTGTATAAACTTGTTAAATCTTAGAATTTCCGCATGTGTTAGAAATGTTATTTGATTTGGGTCTAAACTAAATTATTATTTTGGGACTGTAAACTTAATATGCTATGCATGTTTGATGGATTGGATGAGGAGTGAGCTCCCATTTATTATTATGTTGATGAGTATGTGGAGGGTGAGCTGAGCTCCCCAATTGACTATATATTGTGTTTACAGGTCGGGTGAGTCGAAAACTCCCCGTTGGTAAGTCCATTTTATGGCCGGACTCTGTCCGTTTGTTTTCTTGATATTGGGCCCAAATGGGCCTTAGAGTTGGGTTAATGAACAGTTAGGCTTACTACGGGCCTCGAGGGCTTTAGGCTGGCCCAGGTCCTAGTGCCGGTCCGACCCATAGGTTGGGTCATGACAAATGTGGTATCAGAGCTTAGGCTCCAGATTCTTAGGGAATGTTGTCTAAAGTGTTGGGAAAAGTCTAATAGGAGTCACATGCGGAAAAATAGGGTCCATATTCGTCTTGCATTGTCGTCTTTGCTTCTAGTTTCTGCTTCATATATTGTGTGTAAATATGAGTCTATAGAGCTGTGCAATGTGCAGTTTTGAATTTTGTGGGCTAATGCTGCTGAATTTCAGGAAAATACGTAGAAGCAGGAGAGCTGCCACTACACCAGAACCAGATGTGCCTGACGAGGTGTCGGCACAGGATGAGGCGCTTGCCCCGAGGAGGCGGGGTAGGAGGCCTAGAGCTGCTCAAGTAGAAGAGCAGCTACCCATAGTTCAGGAACAGTCTTTCATGGCACAGGGTCCCATGGACCCCATGGCAGCTACTCTAGCTGGTCTGCAGACAACCATCGACATGATGGCGCAGTATATGGTCCACCCTCCACAGCAGCAGCAGTCCACCGCACCAAGAGTGGAACCTTACAAACAGATCATAAATTTTAAGAAGTTGGTGCCTGGTACTTATGATGTGTCAGACGATGCATATCGGTTTCTGGATTCCTGTGACGGCGAGCGAATTCTGATTGACTGATAGAAGATTGATAGAGTGTATGCAGCATGTCATGGGGCCTATGCCTAGACAATGGATGAATGACTACGTGTTACCCCGGATGGAGGGTTTGACGTGGGCTCAGTTTGTGGAATTGTTCATTAATCGGTTTGTGCCAGAAAGCTTCAGAGATCAGAAACAGTGGGCCTTTGAGGCCTTAAGGCGAATGGCAGTGCAGTAGATGAATATGCTCTGCAATTCGGAATTGAGCAGATATGCCCCTACAGCAGTAGCTACAGAAACTATGAAGGTGAAGAGGTTCCTAAAGGGGCTTGACAGGAGGTATGCGAACCTGGCCATGATGTCGGATCAGTCTTTTGATGTGGTGGTTGATCGAGCCAGACAGATTGAGATTAGCTATGCTGCGGATGACAGTGGGAGAGCAAAGAAAAACAGAGCAGAGGGTTCCTCAGGTGTCCCTTCCATGGGTACTCCGGACAGTGGTGGCCAGGGTAATTACAGAGGAAAGGGTAGGAGCAAGAGAAGTGGTTTTAGACACAGACCACGAGGATTCAGACCAGGGTACGGATCCAGCAGTGGTCACAGTTCGGGGTACAGCAGTTCTGGGTCTGGTTCAGGATCCTCTTTGGCACCGTGTGCACAGTGTGGAAGAGGACATTCAGGACCTTGTTTGATGGGGTCAGGAGTATGCTTCAGGTGTGGCCAATCAGGTCACTTTGCTAGGGAATGCCCCATGTTCAGCGAGCCACAGATGGGGTCACAGGGTTCTGTTGCGAATGTTCCTCGACAATTGTATCCGGGTGCTTCTAACATGGCAGGCAGTCAGTTCAGTGGCCAACAGGGCCGAGGACAAGGGGGACGTGGATTTGGAGGCAGATCAGGAGGTAGAAGTCAGTACCAGGGTTCTGCCACTCAGGGTAGGGGTCAAGCTCGAGTTTTCACCCTGACCCACCAGGATGCTCAAGCTTCAAATGCAGTTGTGGCAGGTATTCTTACAGTGCATTCTTATGAGGCTCGTGTTTTGATAGATCCGGGTGCTACGCACTCATTTGTCTCCCCTGTGTTTGCCATGAGGTTGGGTAGAAACCCTACAACTTTAGAATGTCCTTTGTCTGTAGCTACCCCACTTAGTGACAACATAGATGTAGATATGGTTTTTCTGGGTAGCCCAGTATTAGTGGATGGAAAGATCCTCCCAGCAGACTTGGTTCCTCTACCAGTAATGGACTTTGATGTAATTTTGGGCATGGATTAGTTGGCAACTCACTATGCCACTTTAGGCTGCAGGAACAAAAAGGTTTATTTCCACATACCTGGTGTGGAAGAGTTTAGCTTTGATGGTGACAAGAGCGTAGCTCCATATAACTTGGTGTCAGCAATTAGTGCCAGAAAAATGTTGAGGCGTGGATGCCAAGGGTATTTGGCATTGGTGAGAGATACATCTGTAGAAGGTGTCAGCATGGAAAATGTTCCTGTTGTCAGAGAATTTATGGATGTCTTCCCAGAGGAGCTTCCAGGGTTGCCACTAGGAAGGGAAATAGAGTTTTGTATTGATGTTGTGCCGGGTACAAACCCCATATCCATGCCACCTTACAAGATGGCACCAGCAGAATTGAAAGAGCTGAAGGAGCAACTACAGGAGCTTTTGGACAAGGGTTTCATACGTCCGAGCACTTCACCCTGGGGTGCTCCTGTTTTATTTGTGAGAAAGAAGGATGGGTCATTGAGGTTGTGCATTGACTACAGACAGCTGAACAAAGTGACAGTGAAGAACAAGTATCCACTTCCTCGGATCGATGATCTGTTTGATCAGCTCCAAGGAGCTAGATTCTTTTCCAAGATAGACCTGCGATCAGGCTACCATCAGTTGAGAATTAGGAATGAGGACGTGTCCAAAACGGCTTTCAAGACAAGATATGGTCATTATGAGTTCTTGGTGATGTCTTTTGGACTCACTAATGCACCAGCAGCCTTCATGGACTTGATGAATAGGGTATTCAAGCCATTTTTGGACCGTTTTGTCATCGTATTCATAGATGACATTCTTGTATACTCTCGGACCGAGGAAGAACACGTGTGGCACTTGAGGATGGTGTTGCAGACGTTGAGGGAGCACCAGCTATATGCCAAATTTTCAAAATGTGAATTTTGGCTAGAAAGCATCTCATTCTTGGGACACGTGGTTTCTAGTGACGGCATTCAAGTGGATCCCAAGAAAATTGAAGTCAGAATCGATTGGCTTAGGCCTACAATCCACCGAGGTGCGAAGTTTTCTGGGTTTAGCTGGCTACTATAGGCATTTTGTACAAGATTTCTCCAGGATAGCTGCTCCCCTAACTAAGTTGACCAGGAAGAATGTTCCATTCATTTGGACAGATGACTGTGAGGTGAGTTTCCAGAAGCTTAAGGAGTGTCTAACCACTGCCCCTGTGTTGACACTACCTGTGAGTGGTGAAGGATACACCGTGTATTGTGACGCCTCCAGAGTTGGCCTAGGGTGTGTCTTGATGTAGAATGGAAAGGTAGTGGCTTATGCTTTAAGGCAGCTGAAGAGGCATGAGCAGAACTACCCCACCCATGATTTGGAAATGGCGGCTGTAGTCTTTGCACTAAAAATCTGGAGACACTACCTGTATGGTGAAGTGTGCGAGATATACACCGACCACAAGAGCTTGAAGTACATCTTCCAACAGAGGGATTTAAACTTGAGACAGAGGAGATGGATGGAGCTTCTGAAAGACTATGATTGCACCATCCAGTACCACCCTGGAAAGGCCAATGTTGTGGCAGATGCCTTGAGCAGAGAAGAGACCATTGATTCAGGAGGTACATGAGTTGATGGATCAAGGTTTAATCCTAGATCTTTCAGATGAGGGGGTATTGTTGGCTCACTTTTCAGTGAGGCCAGACTTGAGGGATAGAGTTAGAGTTTCCCAGCACAGAGACCAACAATTGATGAAGATCATAGAAAGAGTACAGCAAGGTGAAGGTGGTGAGTTTGGATTTGCCAATGATGGCGCCCTAGTACAAGGTTCTAGGATATGTGCCCAATGTAGACAACCTCAGGAATGAAATCATGCGAGAGGCACACTACACACTGTACAGTGTCCACCCAGGTTCCACCAAGATGTACCATGATGTGAAGGATAGCTATTGGTGGAATGGCATGAAGAGAGACATAGCAGACTTTGTGTCCAAGTGCTTGACTTGTCAGAAGGTGAAGTTTGAACACCAGAGACCGTCAGGGAAGCTGCAAGAGCTCCCTATCCCAGAATGGAAGTGGGAAATGATCACTATGGATTTTGTGACTGGGTTGCCTCGTACCACGCGAGGATATGATTCGATATGGGTAATTGTAGACCGCTTGACCAAATCAGCTCACTTCTTACCTGTAAAGACTACATACTCTGTGGCACAGTATGCCCGGCTCTACATTCGAGAAATAGTCAGATTGCATGGAGTTCCAGCTTCCATAATATCGGCAGAGGGCTGATTCACTTCGGTTTTGGAGAAAGTTGCAGGAGGCACTTGGCACACTGATTGAACTTGATGCGGCTTTCCACCCTCGAGACAGACGGACGATGCGAAAGGACAATCCAAACACTGGAAGACATGTTTTGCATGAGTGTCTTGGATTTTGGAGGTCAATGGGATGAGCAGCTAGCTTTGGTGGAGTTTGCCTACAACAACAGTTATCACTCCAGCATAAGGATGGCACCCTATGAGGCATTATATGGAAGAAAGTGTAGGTCTCCTCTGTGTTGGACAGAAATGGGGGAAGCGAAGGTGCATGATGTAGACACAGTGCAAGACACTTGAGAGATGGTTCCCTTAATCGAGAACGACTAAAAACGACTTTCAGATGGCGAGAAGAGTTATGCGGACCCAGACGGAGGATGTGGAGTTTGCGATGGCGACTATGTATTCCTGAAGGTTTCTCCAATGAAGGGAGTCATGAGATTTGGAAAGAAGGGCAAGTTAGCACCTCGGTATATTGGACCTTTTGAGGTTACGGATAGAGTTGGAGCAGTTGCCTACCGGTTGGAGCTACCACCCAACCTTTCTCACGTTCATCCCGTGTTTCACATCTCCATGCTCAGGAAATACATTCCCGATCCTTCTCATGTCTTTGCGGATGTGATAGAGCTAAAAGAGAACTTGACATTTGAGGAGCAACCTGTAGCCATAGTGGACTACCAAGTAAGACAGCTAAGATCCAAACAGATCCCTATGGTTAAGGTTTTGTGGAGGAGCCAGTCAGTGGAAGAGTGCACCTGGGAGTCAGAACGGGACATGCGTAGCAAGTACCCTTATCTGTTCAATGTATAATCATGTGCTTTATTCTGCCTTGTATAAAATTCGAGGACGAATTTTCTGTAAGGGGAGAAGAATGTAACACCCCAAAATTTTAAATTTTATGAGCATTTTTGGTATTTTAATTTTATTTAAATTTTAGGAATTTTTTTGAGATTTTTTGGATTTTAAAAATCGGGTTCGATTTTCCGAAAATATAAACTTTGATGATTTTTAAAAATTAATTTAAAGACCACGTGGCAAAACTAAAAATATATTTGGAGTCTATGTATTTTTCTGAGTTTTCTGAAATTTTTTCGGAATTTTTGGACCTCGTTTTCGGTCCCGAGGCAGAGTAAAAATTCAAAATTTTGTATTCTGAATCGAACCGGCCGAATCGAACAGGACCGGATCGGACCGGTTGAATCGGAACGGCCTTTTCCTTCTTCCCTTTTTCTTCCCCGCGCGCGTCGTCCCTCTCCCTTTTCTCTCTCTTTTCTCTCTCCTCCCCACCCCGGTAGCCGGCGACCACCTTGACCCCTAGCAGACCGCGCGCCGACCCTCCCGGCCGTGGCGCCCAAAGGCGGAAAACGCGCGAAATGCCCTCGCACGCGCTCGTTTCGACTTCCCTGGCCAAATCCGGCCGATCCGGCTACCAATTGGACTGGGTCTTGTGTCTAAAATCATCTACTCGGCGAGAGCTTTCCATAGACACCAAGAACGCCGAAATCCATCGAGCGGTTTGTCCGATTTTTGCTCGGGAAGATTTTAGCCTATTTCGACTTTTGGGCTAGATTTCTCGAAAACCGTGAATCCCACGAGGAAACGAGGCCACCAAAGACGCTCCATTCGTCGAGAGCTTCGTAACGACATAAATTTGAATTTTTCCACCTTTGTTTTTGGTGGGTCCCACGGAACTTCGCATTATTATTACGACCATAAAATTAGCTTAGAAAATAATGAAAAATTTATGTACTAAACCCCCTGAAATGGCCTTCGTGTAGTTATCCTCGATTCGCGGAAAATCGACAGTTGACCAAGTGCGCAAATTTGGGCGCATGGACGTTCTGGAAAAGTCTCCGAATTGGACCGAGGTTTTGGCTAGCCCCCCATTGTCAGACGTCCCGAGCGTGTTCCCGAAGTCGGAATCGGCAAAGGTAAACCCGAACCTTGCTTTTTCGTAATTTTCTAGTGCTTAAATAGGATTAAAAATCCATAAAATATTCGTGGTAGCTTAGAAAATTACGATTCTTTTTGCAATAGCTTAGTAATATTGCTAAGGACCGCGGGGCAAAGTTTTATAATTTTTAGAGCTTGTTTGGGCAGTTTTTGCAAAAATGATCAATAATAAGGACTAAATTGAAATTTTGCGTATTGTGATGGATGACTGATTTGATGGGCCCAGGAGGGGCTGTGTGATGTGATTGAGTTGTGGGCATATGGATTGTGAATATAGAAGTGTGTTTTGAGCTCTTTTGCAGGTTGGGTAGGTCCTAGGTATAGGGGAGACTCTGCCGGATTTTCGGCACGACTTAGGACGTATTGGTCTTTTTCTTTGTTTGAATTGAGTCAGATTGTATTAAATAATTGTAATATAATTGTCAGGTGAGCCGGGACAGCCTTCTTCCTCCGCCCAGCCGCCTCAGTGACCATCGTCAAGTCTGTGAGTAAAATATTAATTTTAATTGTAATTTCGATATTATTATATGTTCAGCATGCCCATGCATCACTTATATGCATATATTTATGTAGTTAAACTCTAGGCACGATTTATGTTGCATTCATAACTGTTGATGTGCCATGGATGTTGTTGTGGTAATTTGGAGCAGCAGTGCGTGCGTTGGCGTGCGTGTGATGTGGTGTGGACTATGGATAGGACGGGCGCCACGCTTGAGTAATTGGCTGGGACCCGATCCTTCGAGGGGTAGTCACGGCTTGAGTAATTCTGGGACCCTCGATTTGGTTATTAAGTGGAAGTCCGAGCTTGAGTAATTCGGCCGCACTGTGTTGGATTTAAGAGAGTCAGATAGGGATCAGCTCCCATATGTTATGATTGATACTACAGGGTGTGTGAGTGCTCCAAAATACCTTTTTGATGTTATGATGTGAAAATGTTGTTGATGTTGCATTTCACTCTACAGGGTGCATTAGTTCTAGATAGTTATAGAGATTATGGTTAAAATTGATATTTTACTCTCTGAGCCGAACGCTCACTCCTGTTCAATATTTTTTTCAGGCTACAGGAGGATTTTATTTTGGTTAACCTGCTTTTCTCCCTCGCAGGTCAATTATTACCGTTTGTATAAACTTGTTAAATCTTAAAATTTCTGCATGTGTTAGAAATGTTATTTGATTTGGGTCTATAAACTAAATTATTATTTTGGGACTCAGAAACTTAATATGCTATGCATGTTTGATGGATTGGATGAGGGAGCTGAGCTCCCATTTATTATTATGTTGATGAGTATGTGGAGGGTGAGCTGAGCTCCCCAATTGACTATATATTGTGTTTACAGGTCGGGTGAGTCGAAAACTCCCCGTTGGTAAGTCCATTTTATGGCCGGACTCTGTCCGTTTGTTTTCTTGATATTGGGCCCAAATGGGCCTTAGAGTTGGGTTAATGAACAGTTAGGCTTACTACGGGCCTCGGAGGCTTTAGGCTGGCCCAGGTCCTAGTGCCGGTCCGGCCCATAGGTTGGGTCGTGACAAAACAAATCCTATTAAAAATTCGCAACAAACCCAATAAATTGGATCGATTACACAGCAACCACAACACTTCCTATTACACATCCTTTTAATCAAACACATAAATTATTTAAAAATATAAATTATTTAAAAATTAATTTTAAATAATTTTATCATATAATTAGCTATTTATTTTTAAATTAACTCATAAATAAAAAAATGCATTTTAAGTGAAAAGTTAAAAGTAAATAGTAAATAGTCATCCATGGCCTTTGGTATCAAAATTCCAATTAAAGCGTTAATTAGAACTCTTAAACCCTAATGTAACACCCCTAATTTTTAAATTTATTATTTTTGGGTAATTATTGATATTTTATTTTATTTGAATTTTAGGAAATTATTTGAAATTTTTTAGATTTTCGAAATCGGGTTTGATTTCCCGAAAATATAAAACTTTAATGATTTTTAAAAATTAATTTAAAAACCACGTGGCAAAACTAAAAATATATTTGGAGTCTACGAATTTTTTTAAGTTTTCTAGAATTTTTTCAGAATTTTTGGGCCTCGTTTTCGGTCCCAAGACAAAGTAAAAATTCAAAATTTTATATCATGAATCGAACCGGTCAAATCGAACCGGACCGGATCAGACCGACCGAATCGGGCCGGCTCCTTTTCTTCTTCTTCTCCTCTTCCTGCGCGCGTTCTCCTCCCCCCCCTCTCTCTCTCTCTCTCTCTCTCTCTCTCTCTCTCTCTCTCTCTCCTATTTTCTCTCTCCTCTCACCTCCCCTCGCCAGCCAGCCGCCTCCCCACCTCGCTGGCGCCCCTCCCCAGCCACCCCAGCTCGCAGGTGGCCGCCTGGAACGCCGGGAAACGTCACGTGAAGCGAAGCGACGCGCAGCGCACCACTTTGTCTTCCCAGCCGAAATCCGGCCGATTCGGCCACCATTTGGGCTGGGTCTTGTGTCAAATACCATCTACACCTCGAGAGCTTTCCATAGACACCAAGAACACCAAAATCCATCCAGCGGTTTGTCCAATTTTTGTCCAGGAAGTTTTAGCCCATTTTGACTTTTGGGTTAGATTTCTCGCAAACCGTAAACCCCACGAGAAAACCGAGAGTACCAGAGCGCTCCACTCGTCGAGAGCTTCGCGGCAACATAAATTTTGAAATTTTTTGATACTGTTTTTTGGTGGGTCCCACGGAACTTCTCAGTATTTTTCCGAGCATTAAATGAGCTTAGAAAATTCCATAAAATTTATGTACTAACCCCCGTGTTGTGGGCTTCGTGTAGGTATCTTTAATTCTCGAAAATTCGACAGTTGTCTGGATCTGTGAATTTACGGCCAGACAGACCGGCTACCGAAAAAGTCTCCGAATTAGATCGAGATTTTGGCTACCCCACCATTGTCAAATGTCCCGAGCATGTCCCCGAAGTCGGAATCGGCATAGGTAAACCCGAACCTTACTTTTTTGTAATTTTCTAGTGCTTAAATGAGATTAAAAATCCATAAAATATTCGTGGTAGCTCAGAAAATTATGATTCTTTTTGCATTAGCCTAGTAATATTGCTAAGGACCGCAGGACAAAGTTTTAGAATTTTTAGAGTTTATTTGGATAGTTTTTGCAAAAAGGGTCAATTATAAGGACTAAACTATAATTTACATGTTGTGATTGATGATTGTTTGGATGGGCCCAGGAGGGGCTGTGTGATATGATTGAGTTGTGGGTGTATGGTTGGTGGATATAGAAGTGTGTTTTAAACCCATTTGCAGGTTGGGTAGGTCCTAGGTATAGGGAAGACTCTGCCGGATTTTCGGCACGACTTAGGACGTATTTGATCTTTTCTTGATTTGTATTGAGTCAATTGTATTAAACAATTGTAATAAAATTGTCAGGTGAGCCGGGACAGCCTTCTTCCTCCGCCCAGCCGCCACAGTGACTGTTATCAAGTCTGTGAGTAAAATATTAATTTTAATTGTAATTTCGATATTATTATATGCTCAAGCATGCCCATGCATCACTTATATGCATATATATATGTAGTTAAACTCTAGGCACGTTTTATGTTGCATTCACAACTGTTAAAGTGCCATGTATGTTGTTGTGGTAATTTGGAACAGTGTGCGTGCGTTGGCGTGCGTGTGATTTGGTGTTGGCTATGGATAGGATGGGTAGACACAGCTTAAGATCTTTGCTGGGACCCGATCCTTCGGGGTAGTCACGGCTTGAGTTCTTCACTGGGACCCCGATTTAGTTTATTAAGCGAAAGTCCGGCTTGAGTTCTTCGCTGGCACAGGTTGGATTTAAGAGAGCTATATAGGGGATCAGCTCCCATATATTTATGATTTGACACTACTGGGTGCGTGAGTACTCCAAATTACCTTTTTGTTGTTATGATATGAAAATATTGCTGATGCTGCATTTCACTCTACTGAGGTTAACCTGCTTTTCTCCCTCGCAGGTCGTTCATTAATGTTTGTATAAACCTGTTAACTCTTAGAATTTTCGCATGTGTTAGAAATATTTATTTGATTTGGGTCTATAATATAAATTGTTATTTTGGACCTGTAAACTTATTTTTTATGCATGTTGATGGACTGGATGAGGGAGCTGAGCTCCCATTTATTTTTATGTTGTATGAGTATGTGGAGGGTGAGCTGAGCTCCCCAATTGATTATATATTGTGTTTACAGGTCAGGTGAGTCAAAACTCCCCGTTGAAAGGTCCATTTTATGGCCGGACTCTGTCCGGTTGATTTTCTTGAAATTGGGCCCAAATGGGCCTTAGAGTTGGATTGAGAAATAGTTAGGCTTACTACGGGCCTCGGGGGCTTTAGGCTGGCCCAGGTCCTAGTGCCGGTCCGACCCATAGGTTGTGTCGTGACACCTAATTTCAGTATGTTTTCTAAATTTCTCACAATACTGTCACAAGAAACAAAAAATACAATGTTTATATTGGTCCATACCGTAAAGAGCATTGCCCCCCACATCCCCGACAAGGTCAATGATGGGCTTTGGGCCTAAGCCTATTGGCCCGTGTCTCCACTACTATCACAGACCTCATAAAAATATTTCAATCGGACAAAATTAGATCCATGAAAATATATCCAAAATTCAAGTCACATAAATAATAGTATGCTTAGTGTTTGAATTTTGTATAATTATTGTCAAATTCAAAGGGAATATGCTATTATTCTCAAATTGCCACTATGGTATACACTTTAATGATAAAAAATTCACTTTTCATGAAAGGAAAGATAAAAAATTTACATTCAGTAAATTATTATCTAAATTCAATTTATTATAGATTCAAAAAATTACACACACACACACACACACACATATATATATATATATATATATATAGACATATAAATAAATGAAATTTATATTTTTACATTTTAAATTTATGATGAATAAGATATATAAAAAATATACATAACATGTATAAAGTTGAAATGTATTTCACTAGTAATTTTAGATAAAATGATCTAACAATCGTAATCCATGTTAATGTGGTAATGCAATAAAATAATGTGATAATGCAAATTGATGGTTAGACATAAGTGAACAGAACTTTGAGAAATTTGATTAGAAGCATTTGTGCAGAGCGACCTAAGCAATGGGACTTAATAATTTGCCATATGAGTTTGCCTATAACAATGTTGTTCATAGTGCTACAGGTGGAACACCATTTTCTATTGTTACGAGAGAAATTCCCGATCATACTTTGGACTTGGTAAAATTGCCAAAGGTCCCTGGACTTAGTACTGCAGCAGAAAATCTAGTATAACAAGTCCAGTCAGTTCAAAAAGGCGTGAAGAAGAAGCTAGAAAAGGCCAATGCAAAATTCAAGAAGCTGAAGATGGGTACATGAGATTTATGACATTTGAAGTTGGGGATGAAATTATGGTATATTATTATTTCTATGGATGAAGTTATGGTACTATTATTTCTATGCGTCTTGAATTTTGAATATATTTTTATAGTGGAACTTTTTCTCTTGTCTTGTCCGTGAACGTAAATTTTACGGTTGAACCACATTAAATCATATGTTTTTTTTTTTTTTTTTACTGTATGGTTATATGATTTATATGTGTAGGTTAGATTTGCGTACGTTCTATTCCTTAGCAGAGTTAGATTGATAATTAGAGCAAGTCATAAACTAAAGCAAAGGAAATGTGGTCCTTTCAAGATCACCAAGAAGATCAATCACAATGCCTATGTGGTGGACTTGCATTGGATGGGGAATATTTCCAGGACTTTTAATGTTGCTAATTTGTAAAACTATTTGCCAGATTGTTAGCTTGGATATCCAGATCATAACTTGAGATTGAGTTCTTTGCCAGTAGAAGTGATTGATGGAGTGTCCGGTGAATTACGCTGCTTGCTTAAGCCTAGTCCTTTGGCTGTGTCTCCTCTTCTAAAGAAAAGGCACATCACAAGACTTCAGTTCCATAGTCGTGTCTATGACCGTGTGTCTTCTTTTGTATAAAACTCTATCAAATAGTGTGCAAAGGTCCGCAAGGTTACACGGCTTGACCTAGTAAATTGTATAAATCACATGCACGGCCTAAAAAATAATGGGAATGAACATTCAACTCAGAATGGTGTTCGCGGCGATTTCTGAATTTATATATATTTTTTCTCTTAGAAATCATATTTTCACTTCCTTTCTTGGATTGATTTATATTTAGTGGAAGTTTATTTTTTCTTATTTTGAGATTGTGAAATCCTCTATAAACTCTTTTGTTTTCCTTATTTTCAGTTTTTTTTTTTAATCAATCAATTATAATTTTCTGCGAAAACAAGGGCTATGTGCTGTATTTGAGTTTGAGATTTAAGACTGAATCTTGTATTTTTGGAAGGATTGATCGTGTGTCAATCTTTCCCATACTATACGTCTTGTCACCAATTTAATTAATTTATTGCTTTCCTAGCAACGTCTTCCCTTAGAATGTAGATAAAAAATTTCACCTGACTGGTCTACTTGAGAACATACATATCATCACTCCATAGACTACCCAAGACTTAGAGTGCAGCTTGGCGTAAGTTTCTTGGCCCCTACACATTATAGACTTTTAAAGTATTAATATTCATCTCTGTAGACTTAGAAATTTCATATTATAGGTAATATTGAATTATTTTTTTTTTAAGACTCTATGGAAGATATATGTTTGTTTCTGGAAAAAAATTAGACAGACATCTTTTATATTATGAGTCAGACATCCAATGAAAAAAATGAGAGACATCACGTTTTGGAAGAGTCCTCATCTTTCAAAGAAACAAGGATGGACATCTCTTCTAGGGATGTACAATATTAACATTTTTTGTTAAAATAATTAAACTCTCTTCTTTAATTTGATGTTGAAAACTTTCAATTCTTGATTTCTAATAATTTTATTTAAATCAAGTCTTCATCCACTCTTCCTCCCCTCCTCTTTCCTCTCTCTTTCTTTTTCTCTTTTAAATTTTTTTTTTCCCTAGTCAGTGATGAGTTTCTCATCGGTGACTACCCTTAGATTGTTCTCCTTTCCCTTTTATTGTTTTTTTGTTATTTTTTCTAATAAACTCTCATATATGTGTTCGTTTAAACATATCTAAGTTTCTTCTCTCATATTTGTATCATTTAAAAATAGATATGAGGTTCTTTCTCTAGTATTGGGCTCCTATCTCCCCATTATTTTGTTCAATATTTGAATGGTTTATTTGGTAATTTAAAATACAGGATCGTTAATTTTTTTTTTTTGTTGGAGACTCAAGTATGGGTATTGAGATAGAGCCTAGTAGTGTGGTTCTTCCATTGACGTTTGGTAGTTTAATATCTTTTGTGATCCACAGAGCTAACAAGATTCCGAAATGGCAGTATTGTAGAAGATTTCTTTGTTCGTTCAATATAAAAAAGGACTAGTTGCTACCCAGAAGGTTATTCTACTCTATCAGATCATCTCTGGATAGAATATTTTAACTGTCTATGTTTATATTTTTTTTCTTATGAGAATATTATGCTATATTAATCTTATTATTCTTATTAATAAACTGTCAAATTTTATTAAAAAAATAATTTTATTTAAATATATTTAATTAGGATTAGTGTTAAAAAAATTAACTCCGCCTAAGTAATTTGTGCTTAGCCGGTCCCAAGCCCGGATAAAGGATGAGAGTCGCGATAGGTGACAACCAGTATAAAAATTTCATCACATCCTATGATATGAATTCAAATGATATAAACGTTGGGGTGTCCTCTACTTACGACACGCTACATCGGAGCCCGGGTGTAGTGAGAAATATGCAAGGGTATAGGACGTTCACAGAAAGCGACGTGCCATATCGGTGCCCGGGTGTGGTGTTAAATGAGCAAGGGTTCCCACAACATGGACGGGTGTGGGTAAAGAAATTAGTCCACAGGACAGATAATAGAACAGATAGTGGAACAGAACACAAGATAGGCATAGAGAACAATAGAAGATATCATAGAAGAAGATCAATTAGGAATGAACATGATAGGAGGAGAATCAGGGTTGGTATTTGGAATGTTGGATCACTTACAAGAAAATTAATAGAGCTTGTAGATACCTTGAAAAGAAGAAGGGTGAATATTGTTTGCATTTAGGAGACTAAATGGGTAGGAGAGAAAAGCAAGGAAGTGGATAATTTAGGGTACAAACTGTGATTTACCAGAAAGAAGAGGAACAAGAACGGAGTGGGCATAATCATAGACAGGACATTGAAAGATGCTGTAATAGTTGTGAAAAGAGTAGGAGATATAATTATACTAGTAAAGCTAGTACTAGAAGGAGAAACAATAAATGTAGTTAATGCTTATGCACCACAAATAAGACTAGATAGTGAGAGGAAACAAAGGTTTTGGGAAGATATGGATGATCTAATACAAAGCATACCAAATAAAGAGAATGTTTTTATCGGTAGAGATTTGAATGGACATGTAGGAAATGATAGGCAAGGTTATGACAATGTTCATGGAGGTTTTGGTTTTGGCAGCCGAAATGAGGAGGGAAAAAGCATCTTGGATTTTGCTGTGGCATACGACCTAATACTAGCAAATACCTACTTTATAAAAAGAGAGTCACATTTAGTGACTTTTAAAAGTGGGCAACATAGAAGCCAAATTGACTTCCTCTTAACCAGGAAGACAAATAGAGCTCTATGCAAAGATTACAAGGTCATTCCAGGAGAGGCTTTAACAAGTCAACATCGGTTAGTAGTCTTGGATGTCAAGTTTAGGAATAATTCAAGTAAGGTTAGAAGAAATAGTGTAGCTCGAACAAAGTGGTGGGAGTTGAAAGGAGTAAAGCAAGTGAAGTTCAAAAATGAGCTTCTCGAGTCCGAAGCATGGAAGCTAGATGTGGAGGCCAATGATATGTGGATACAGATGGCATCAAAGATTAGAGAAGTAGCTAGAAAGTACTTGGAGAGTCTAGAGGACATGGACCACCTTCAAAAGAGAGATGGTGATGGAATGAGGAAGTATAAAAGGCAGTGAAGAGAAAAACAGAATGGTACAAGAAATTACCTAAGTATGATAATAATGAGGCATATGAACAATACAAGATAGCAAAGAAAGAGGCAAAAAAGGCAGTTAGTCAAGCAAGAGCGCAGACCTTTGAAAAGTTATATGAGAAACTTGGAACTAAAAAAGGAGAGAAAGATATTTATAGATTAGCAAGGAGGAGAGAAAAGAAATGTCAAGATCTCAATCAAGTTAGGTGCATTAAGGATAAAGAAGGAAAAGTATTGGTGAAAGATGAGGACATTAAAAAAAGATGGAGAAATTATTTTGATGATCTCTTTAACAATAGTCAAAGTGGTAATAGCGAGAATATAGACTACAGAGCAATTGAAAAGAATGTGAATTATACTAGAAGGATTAGATCTTTAGAAGTAAAGGAAGCACTTAAGCGAATAAAAGTGGGTAAAGCCTGTGGACCCGATGGAATACCAATTGAAGTGTGGAAGTGTTTAAGAGATATGGGAATGGCATGGTTAACTAAATTATTTAATAAGATTTTAAACTCAAAGAAAATGCTTGATGAATGGAGGAGGAGTATTTTAGTACATATTTTTAACAATAAGGGAGACATATAGAGTTGCTCAAACTACAGGAGAATTAAATTCAAGAGCCATACTATGAAGTTGTGGGAGATAGTTGTGGAATATCGACTACGTCATGACACTTCTATCTCTCCCAATCAATTTGGCTTCATGCCCGATCGTTCAACTATAGAAGCAATCTTTCATTAGAAGCTTGATGGAGAAATATAGAGATGTGAAGAAAGATTTACACATGGTTTTTATCAATTTGGAGAAGGCTTATGATAGTATTCCAAGAGATGTCTTTATGGAGAGTGTTAGAACAAAAGAGGGTATCTATTAGGTACATACAAGTGTTGAAAGATATGTATGAAGGAGCAACTGCTATTGTGCACACAGTGGGAGGGGACACAAGAGATTTTCCTATCTCAATTGGATTACACCAAAGTTCAGCTGTAAGCCCTTACCTTTTTACATTAGTTTTAGATGAATTGACAAAACATATACAAGAGAGTATCCTTTGGTATATGATGTTTGCAAATGATATAGTTCTGATAGATGAGATGCGAAAAGGAGTCAATAGAAAGTTAGAGCTTTGGAGAAGTATTCTAGAGTCAAAGGGTTTTAAGTTAAGTAGAACGAAAATAGAATACATGCATTGCAAGTTCAGTGAAGGCCGAACTAGTGATAGGGAAGGAGTTAGTTTGGATGGAGTGGTACTGCTCCAAAGTAATCACTTTAAATATCTTGGCTCAATCCTTCAAGTAGATGGGGGATGTGAGGAGGATGTTAATCATAGGATTAAAGCCGGATGGTTGAAGTGGAGAAGTGCCATGAGAGTTTTATGTGATCGCAAAATTCCCAATAATTTGAAAGGAAAATTCTACCATACAGCCATACGACCGGTCATGTTATATGGTAGTAAGTGTTAGGCACTGAAGGAGTCATATGTGTCTAAGATAAGAGTTGCGGAGATAAGAATGTTAAGGTGAATGAGTGGTCATGCTAGACTAGATAAAGTCCGTAATGAGAGTATTAAAGAAAAGGTAGGAGTGATGCTAATTGAGGATAAGTTGAGAGAAGGAAGATTGAGGTGGTTTGATCATGTGAAGTGTAGATATACAGAGGCTTCAGTTAAATAAGTAGAACACATTAGGTTAGAGGATAGAAAGAAAAGAAGGGGGAGGCCTAAATTGACTTGGAGAAGAGTAGTACAATATGACTTAGAAGCATTATACATTTTCGAGGATTTAACCCAAAATCATTTAGAATGGAGAAAGAGAATCTATATGGCCGACCCCAAATTCTTGGAATAAAGGCTTAGTTGAGTTGAGTTGAGTTGTAGTGTTAAAAAAATTCAAAACTTTTAATAATAAAATTTGCAGTTATAGTGTATCATTTCAATTTCATCAATTATATATTCAGCCTTTTGTTTTTGTACTAATTATAGTCAAATTTGAAAGGAATATGTTATCATTCTCAAATTGTCCCACCATGGCAAAACTGTAGTGATTAAAAATTTCACATATAAAAATGATCGTTTAAATTTGATTCATTATAATATAAAAGAAGTATAATTTATTTGTTTATTTATATTTTTAAATTTATAATGAATTAAATCTAGATAAAAAAAATTCTTGATATAAAACATGTTTAAGATCGGTAGAGAGAAAGGTGTATAAAAAGAACGTAAAATATTTATTTTATTTTATTCATTTTTAAATATTTAATAAATTTTTAAATAAAATTAATAATTTTTTGCATGGTTTAACATCTAAATGTGCCATATGAGATATGTAGTGCTAGCAATTAAAAGCCCTTTTTTTTTAATTTGGATTCAATTAATCGACACAAATCTAAAAATTAAAGTAGCATATATAATTTAAAATCAAAATAATTAGCTATAACCGCAAACTTTAGCAAAATTTGGATTTTTATAATTAACTCTAAATAAATCATATGTTGGAACCTAATTTTAAGTTGAGTTTCAACTTCTAATAATTTTAAAATATTTATAATAATTTAAGAAATAAAATAATTTTATTTATTTTTTATTTTTAAAAAATAAAAACTTTTAAATTTATTTATGAAGACAAATTCAATAAGTCATATTAAATTCACAACAACCTAATAAATTAGATCGAAGATAGTGGACGTACTCTTATTACCAATATCGCCTCCTCTTCGAGAGTATTTAGTTTGGCATATAAATCGGTCAAATTTATTTATAAGTAGATTAGTGTTTAGTTTTACTTATAAGTTAAAAAAATTATTTAATAAGTTAAAAAAATTATTTAAATAAATTAGAAGTCACAAGTAAGGTACATATTGTATACTGCAGAAGTGTATAAATTACAAAGAAACAAAATAAATGCACAAAATAATAATATTTATATGGTTCACCACTTCAATATAGGGCTACATTCACAGACACGCTATCTTTTGCTATCAATAATAATAAATCATCAATTACAAGCTCAACACTATCTACTCATCAACCCAATTACAACTAAGAGCCAACACTATATAACTGCTTATAGTAAATATATTAGTCAGTCCTCTCAGTCTCTTTTATACACAACCCAATATATTTATTATTTTGACTGTTACACCTTTTTGACTGCTAGTCATAATTCTAGCAGTACGGCTTATCTATTTATTTTAAAACTACTATTTGATTAAGTAAAATACTATATTGTCATAATAATTTTTAAAAAATATTAACACTCCCCCATTTTAATAACTACAACACTCAATGATATATCTGTTTTGGTCATTTGACAAATTAAATTCATTTTAAGTACTTTTTAACTAAACAGTTAAACTATTTAAAAGTTTTAAATAATTTTACTAAACAATTAATTTTTTTTTTTTTATAAGCAATCTAATTTTATTGATTTTATATACAATCTAAGAAAAACTTAACATGCACCATCCAATTAGAACCCAGTCAATAGACCTCTCTCGCACATCCAACCTAGGACAACGTATGTTAGGTGAAAAAACCTAGAGAAACGTGATACAAAGATGTAACACCCCTCGCCCGTCTACAGTGTAGCCGAGCAAGGCGTGCTACACGGCGTATCGGAGCACCTAGTCTGTGATTATCTCAATTTCTGAACTCAATTTGATTTAAGAAATCTTTATGTGATATTCACAACATACTGTTTCTATTTTCATATTTTAATAAAATCAGTGTTTCAAAAATGGTAATAAAAATTCGGCAAGGTGCCGTATGTATTTCGGACAAACTGTCTTTCTAAACCTGTTAAAAACAGTTCAATATGATAATCTTAACCTTCCAACTAATTTTTTAGTCTCAAAATTTCATAGTTTTAAAATACAATCCATCATAATTTACATTAATCCAAACACTCTCTATAGGAGTTTAATATGTACAAATTATTACAAACCTTAAAGTTTTATGATATACATATTACATAACAAAATATCAAAATATAACTGATAGTCATTACACAAGATCCTAAGTCCTACTATGTATGCAGTGTAGTGGAGATGACTTTGGACTCCTGTGCAAATCTGATGTCTCACCCGGTCGTAGGTCTGCTGAGCTCCCCAGCTGTGTCTCCAATACCTACGCGTAGCAAAAGTAACGTGCTAAGCAATTCTGCTTAGTGGTGTCAAATATAAAGAAATATACACTAAAATAAAATAAATGAATTGTTTATGAATTTATGACATCGATATTCTTTGCAGTTGTTGATTCTACTTTTATTTGCTAAACTTTCATTTTTGCTAATTTTTTGTGGTGCTGTATGTCAATAAACTGAATTTGGCTATTTGAATTTAATAATGCTTAAATTAACTGCCCGTGTAGCCTATACACTGACCAGACTGGATAAACGGATATACTGGCACTGGGTACCTAGTACCTCGGGCCGTCACACCATCGGTCACAAAGTGTCTCCCGGTGTGCAAACAGTGTGACTAAAAAGCCATATAGTCAATCAGGTGATAAGCCAAGTATAATAACACAATCCGTATAGTCGTAGGCTATTAAAATCACAGTGCGGCATAATAAGCCGTAAAAACACAGTATGGCATAAAGCCATTTATAGAACAGCTGTCAGAATTCTATTGGCATGCCAACCTATCCAAACTAGTCAACTAGGCAAACTAGGGCACGTTACAGATTAATTTTTTAATTCTTTATTTTTAGAGTTTACTAGTTATTATGCAATTCAGAAGTCAATGCAAATATTGACCTTTTTAGATATCATGGATAAGTTGATTCTAGTATCAACATGTCACAATTTGTAATTCAATATGCTGCCAATATAGTGCAATTTACCTTTTTTACAAGTTGGCATTTATTGCCAAATTACTTCAAAGCTTCGTTGTATGTTAATGCCAAATTTTCAGTTTTAGTGTGCTAGATTGGTCTAGCCTAATGTCCTATTTCTATTGGTTTTTAGCTTTTGGTCAAAGAAGAAAAATTTTAGCTCTATGTCTTATTGAACTTTTGGCACAAATTTCAGGTCATTCTGAGTTGAATAGACCAAGATATGGTCAATTTACTAAAGCTGGACAGATTACATCTTTAGTGCAAAATTTGGTCAAATTTTAGGTTAAATTCAGTTCTGACAATTTTGGTACCCTAACTTGGGCAAGCAATTTGACTTGGTTCTGGCCATTTTTGGGCTTTGTGTCTTCATAAGAATTATAGCTCTATGTCTAAGCTTTCCATGGTAAAAATTTCAGGTCATTTGGACCTGTTTTGAGTGAGTTATGGTCATC
Organism: Hevea brasiliensis; assembly: GCF_030052815.1. NCBI lineage: Eukaryota > Viridiplantae > Streptophyta > Magnoliopsida > Malpighiales > Euphorbiaceae > Hevea > Hevea brasiliensis. The sequence goes on from NC_079501.1 coordinate 97,857,350, forward strand.
TTAGTGACTACTGTTTATATGGTCAAAAATCTGGGCTTGCACATTACCAATTCCGGATTAGGTCATTTTTAAGGTCAGTTTCTAGGCAGAATTTTGGCAACATTTCTATATGAAAGTTGACATATTTTATGTCTAGTTTTGGCTTCAATTGGCCTCATATCAATTGAGATCACCAATTGTCACTTATGGTTCAATTTACCTTCTGCCTTCACAACACACAATCTGCACATAAATGAACACTTTCAAATGATATTTCTCCTCCTCCCAAAACTACAAATATACATTCATAACACTTTTATACCATTTATCATATCTCAATCATGTCCATTTGGGCAGAATATACAAGTGCTCCATGTACATTATACAACCCTAATTTACAAAGTTAATTTCAACATAATATATACATGAAAATACTTGATTATTACATATACCTCACAACCATTACTTCACATACACTGCCCACAATTCATCTTCACCATAATTTATCAAGAAAATTTATAAAACCAAACACTAATTCATGAATTTAAAGGCTGCCAAAAGTGGCAGTTTGCTAAGGTATACAAATTGCTTTCCAAACCCTTAAATTCAAGTACTCAATGTACATATACATGGGAACTAAATTACTATAACTTTAAAATGACTAAATCAATATTATTTTCCATCCATTAGAGGTAAGAAAAACTCAAGTAACATAGGTTCTCATGGTTGCTGAAATTGAATAATTCCATAATTCAATAAATTCTTCCATTCTCTTCATCATTCAACTCACCTCAACCTAAACATGAAGTTTACTAAAGCAAGGGAGGGGATTTGGACACTTACCTATTTTTATAGCTTGCTCAAACCTCACTAAACTTCCTTCTTTTTGCTCCAAGTATGCTTCCCAAGGTGTATAGACAAGGTTTAGTGAAGAGAAGTGTGAGAACCATGGCTTGATGATAGGTTGATGAAGCTTGCAATGTGTGCGGCCATGGAGGTTTTGGTTGAGAGCTCCATTTCGGCAAGAAGAATATTGTAGAAGAAGAAGATGAAATGAGTGGGATCTATTGTCAAAAAGTCCCATATGTGTCCCAAATTAGGAGTTAGTGGAGCACTTAGGTTAGTTTTATTGTTTAATTATTCAACCTTTCATTATTTGCACATTTACCTCATTTCTTTTACTATTTATATAATGTATTACAATTTAATTTTTCATGACATTTTCAAAGTGTAATACCATTTATTTTTAATGGACATTGAGGTCAAAAGGCAACTCTAGGTGTCAAATGACCAAAATACCCCGCTTTGGGTTGTATTCTCGATTTTTCGGTAACACCGATTTTTGTCTGTTTCTCGATTTTTCGTTTTTTTTATACTAATTTATTATTTTTTCTTTGATATTTCTAGTGTCAATTATATTTCATTAAACCTTTAATTATGTCTCAAAATTTAATTCTGAGGGTTCCTCGTAGTCCTGGGGTTGGCAATTGCCTTCGCCGTAACTTCCCGGTGCAGTCACCCATCGCTACGGTGCCGGCTCGTTTAACCTAGTTTCATTTTATCTCTTTCATTTTTCTTAAATTTTTCTTGTATTTTCTTTTTATTTATTTCATCATTATATGTCTATTTACTATCACTGAAATGTAGTTCCAGACATCCTTGCCCGGACTGACATTAGGTCACCGGAGCAACAGAACGTACAGAACATGTACAGGGAGGATGTTACAAAAGAGATGCTCAACTAAACTAAAATAGAGCTCAAAATTACCAAAGCACAAAGTGAATACTGCAATTGAACTTCTCAAGAAGAACACAACAAGATAAACACAAAAGCAAAGAAGCAACAAACCAATTAGGCAATTAATATAGCAAAAATAGCTATAACCGAAACTACACATCAAACACATCCATCCTCCTATTGATGGCCTTCGCCCTTGTAGACCAACCATGCTAGAATCTATTGCAACCTACAATAAGCGCACCCCAAAAGGTTAAAAAAATGCAATAAACTCATCCAATCTACTTAATCCTTGCTTGGTAAGACCATCGGCTATGGCATTACCCCTGCGCAGGATATGCTTAAAGCTAACGAAAGGTAGCAAATTAATACAATCATCAATTATGTTTGAAAAAGATGATAAACACTAAGGAGTAGTAGATGTTTTCATTGCCCAAGCAAGTGCAACTTTGGAGTCTGATTCCAATATAATTTTATCAATTAATAGATTTAACAAGGAACAATAGCAAGATAACTAGGGAGCTTTTAAAATTGCAATATACTCAACTGAATTTGAGTCAGCCAATCCTATGGGGCAAGAAAAGATAGATAAAAAATTACCAGATGAGTCCCTTAAAACACCACCTATTCCACTTGCTCCAGGTTTGCCTATAGATAAGCTGTCAGTATTCCACTTCAAGCATCGAATAGGAGGGGGCATCCATACCGTGAGTGGCCTAAGTATAATAGTGTTGGACTAAGATCTAGTCCACTGTGATGAAGCCAAAAGTTCTAACCCTAAAAAAGGAAAATTAGCATCTAAAGTTCTCATCCAAATAGAGAGCCGGAAGAGGATAAGAGAGCAAGTAGAAGTCATAGATTGCTTATTATTATTGAAGATCCAATCATTCCTTGAAAGCCAGATAGACCAAGTAATTATGCAAAACAAATTCATCCAAAACTTGTTTTGAAACGAGCCAAAGCTGAGAGATTTCCATTGAATAAAAAGAGAGGAAACATAATTGGGAATCAAAGAACTAATCTCCCACCATTTCAAGAATCAGCACCAAATGTGCCAAGCAAAAGTACAATGTAAGAAAATATGTGATACTGACTCATTTGAAGTGCAGCAATGCGGGCAAATGTTTTAATCTTGAGATAGGATAATAAGCTTGTAGAGCCACTCCCGATAGCATAGTCTTTCATTGCATGCTAACCACACCAACATCTCAGCCTTAGGTGGTGTCAGACCAAGCCAAATATTAGGGAAATTGGTAGAGATTTGGATGTTAGCTTCTAGAAGGCACATGTATATTGAGTGGACTGAAAAATTTCCTTTGACATCAGGCTTCTAAATCAAGCGATCCTCTTTTGACATGCTAGGCTTAACTAAACTAAGCGAATTTAAAAGGTGTAAAAGGGAGTCAGATTCCAATAAGTGAAAGTTTCTTTGCCAAGAAAGACACTAAGACCAAGAATTGTGATTCCATAAGCCCAGCCCATCAACTCTAGCATTCTGATTAGATGAGAGATGATAGAGTCTTGGGAAGAGAAACTTTAAAGCTAAGCTACCCTGTTGGACTAAAAAATAAAAACAGAGCAAAAAAATTTTTTTGGGGAGAAGAGATCAAAGTCTCTATATTTTCATTGCTTTATATAGACAATACAAAAATTTGCTTTTATAGACAGTCAACACCAACTTCCCTTAAATTAAGCAAACATGTTACTTAAGACCATGCCTAAAATAAGCTGGTTCATTAGTTCAAAAGTTAAACATACTTTTCTGTCAAAAGGTACAGCATAGTTATAACAACAAAATTCTAAACAAAATATTTCTAATGTGACAGCATTAGTGTCATAGTTGTTGCATCTTTACTCCTCCTTGACACTGATGCTGCTTTGAACTCCAAGCTTTTCTCTCAAATCTTCAAATATGGACTTTTGCAAACCTTTGATTAATATATCAGCAACTTGATCTTCAGAGCTGCAATGGATAAGTTGAACTTCACCTTCTCTTTCAACTTCCCTCAAGAAATGATACTTGATTTTTATATGCTTTGTCTTTCCATGAAAGACAAGATTTTTCACCATGGCCACAGCTGACTTGCTATCACATAAGATTTCAGTAGCATGCAATTCATAACACTTCAAATCCACTGGCATTTTCCTCAACCATATGGCTTGACTCACTTCTGATGCAGCAGCAATGTACTCTGCTTCTATAATGGATTGAGCTACTATTTCTTGCTTCTTAGAACTCCAGCTCACCATTCCAGATCCAAGAGTAAAATAGGAACCTGATGTACTCTTCATGTAATCAATAGAACTAGCTCAATCACTATTTGTAAAGCCTTTTAACTTCACTTCACAATTCCTTCTATAAAGGATTCAATAATCTACTGTGCCCTTCAAATATCTTAAAACCCTCTTTGCAGCTCTGAAATGACACTGACTTAGAGCTTGCATAAATCTTGAAAGCATGCTAGTTGCATACATTGCATCAGGTCTGGTGACTGAAAAATAAAGAAGGCAGCCAATAAGACTTCTATACAAACTTGCATCAACCTTCTTCCCTGTATCCATGATGCTTAATTTGTCATTAGGAATTAGAGGAGTGCTAACTTCTTTACAATTTTGCATCCCAAAATTCACTAAGACTTCCATCAAATACTTCTTTTGACACAAGAAAAAACCTTGCTTTGACTGAGAAATTTTGATTCCCAGAAAGCATGAAATTTTTCCCAAATCATTCATTTCAAAAACACTCTTCATTCCTTGTTAAATTGATTCACAATCTCATAATTGCCTCTAGTGATCAACAAATCATCAACATAAATGGAAATAATCAATAAATCCCTATTCTTCTCCTTTACAAATAATGTAGCCTCATTGCAACTTTTGATGAACCCCAACTTCTTTAGATGCTCATCAATTCTGCCATACCAGGCTCTTCGTGCCTGTTTTAGGCCATAAAAGGCCTTCTTCAACAAATGAACCTTATTCTCACTCCCTTTTTGTATGAAGCCTTCAAGTTTCTCAATAAAAATCTCCTCCTACAAGTGACCATTCAAAAAGGCAGATTTTACATCTAGTTGAAAAACATACTAACACTTATGAGCTACAAGAGTAATAAGCAATATGATAGTATCAAATCTGGCCACTGGTGCAAATGTTTCTGCAAAATCCCATCCATATTGTTGAGAGTAACCCTTTACAACAAGCCTAGCTTTATACTTATTAATGGTACCATTAGGATTTAACTTCAGCCTATAAACCCATTTAACACCAATGACCTTTTTTCCAGCTGGTCTATCAATAAGGCACCATGTATTATTTTTGCAAATCATATCAAACTCCTCCTGCATTGCTGCTCTTCATTCCTGAGATTTTTTTGCTTCCTCATAATTGACTGGTTCACTTATAGCTAGATTACATCTGTTGTATATATCAGTCAAGCTTCTTGTTCCTCTAATAGCTTCATCATCAACATCTTTTGAATCATAGCCTTCACCTTCATCAGTTGCTTGTGGTTCTTGAATAACATTGTCAATTGAAATTTGTTTAGAAGGGACAACAATCGACTTCTCCCAATCCTAAGAAGCTTCCTCTGCAAACTTGATATTTCTTCTCACAATAATTTTTTCAGACTTCAAATTCCATACTCTATAGCCTTTTGATTGATTGCTATAGCCAACAAAGACACCAACTTCAGCTCTTTCATCTAATTTATCTCTTTTCACCTTAGGAACTTGTATATAGCATAAACAACCAAAGATCCTAAGATGCTTAACAGAAGGCTTAACTCCAAACTACATCTCATATGGAGTTTTATCTTTCAAAGCTTTAATTGGTAGCCTATTAAGCAAGTACACTGAAGTGTTGATTGATTCTGCCCAAAATCTTCTTGGAAGCTGCTTCTCAAGTAACAAACATCTGGCCATGTTCATGACTGACTTATTTTTTCTTTCACACACTCCATTTTGCTGTGGAGTATATGGAACTGTTAATTGATGAAGAATACTGGCCATTTGAAGAAACTTCTCAAATTCATATGAAGTAAAGTCAGCCCATTATCTGATCTCACCACCTTGATTTTCTTGTTGCATTGATTCTCCACCAAAGACTTAAATCTTTGAAAGTTAAAGAACACCTCAGACTTCAATTTTAAAAAGAACACCCAACACATTCTACTGTAATCATTAATAAATAGTAAGAAATACTTGCTTCCATTAAGAGAAGGTGTCCTCATAGGGCCACACACATCAGTATGAACAAGTTGGAGCTTATCAGATGCTCTCCAAGCTTGATTTGTTGGGAATGCTGAACTACTTTGCTTCCCTTTTTGACAGATCCCACACATATCAATAGAGTGATACATAGTAGGCATACCACTCACCAAACTCTTATTGTGCATATGCTTTAATGATGCATAATTGAAGTGGCAAAATCTTTTATGCCAGAGATTAGTCTCATCTAAGGCAGAGGTAAGAGCATGCTTTCCTGTTTTTTTTCAATTCATAAGAAAACTTCTGTCAATCATTGCAACTGACAGTAACTTTGCACCATATTTATCAAATACATCACACTTATTATCATAAAAGTGCAAATTATACTGCTTTTCAAGCAACTGACCAACACTAAGGAGATTTTGACTTATTTCAGGAATAAACAACACATATGAAATAATTTTTGTACCTGAAGAAGTCTCAATAGCAACATCTCCTTTCCCTTTTACTTCTACATAGCTTCCATCTGCAATTCAGACCCTAGATGAATAGCTTCTGTCAAGAGTTATGAATGACTTTGCATTGGAGGTCATGTGGTGTGTACATCCACTATCAATTAGCCATGATGCTAGACTTGGTGCTGCACATTTGCTTTCACATTTAATGGCCATAAAACCACTTTCCTCCATGTCAGATGTTTCAGCAACTTGAGCTTGCTGAGTTTGTTAGTCAAATTTGGTCTTGCACACTTTTTCAACATGCCCAAATTGCTTGCATGATCTTCATTGCACTCCAGGCCTATACCAGCAGTAATTTTCAGAATGTCCCTTTTTGTCTCAATTTATCCAAGCTGGTACTTTCCTTTTCTGCCCTTCCCTTTGTTGCCTTGATAATCTTTCTTCTCCTTTTCCTTTATATAACTAGCAGGCTTCTTTCCTCCTCTACTTAATTGAGCTTTGCCCTTTTGACTAGCAAGTAGAGCACTTTCATTTGTATCTTCAAGTTTGTAAGCCTTCCTCTGCTCTACAACTTGCAAGGCATTCACCAATTCAGCTAAAGATATATCAGACAAATCTTTTGAGTCTTCCAAGGAGGAAATTTTAGACTTAAATTTTTCTGGCAAGCTCACTAACACCTTTTCAATCACCCTCTTCTCTGCTAAATCTTCCCCAAGCAACTTGATTTGATTTACAATTTTCATGAGCCTATCAGCATACTCCTTTACTGGTTCACTCTCCTTCATTTTCAATAGCTCATATTCTCTTCTCAAGTTTAAAACTTGCATGTGCTTGGTCTTTTCACTCCTTTGGAACTCTTCTTTTAATATGTCCCAAGCTTCCTTGCCCCTATCACAAGCCATAGTTCTTGTGAAAATTGTCTCTGTTACTGCAACATGAATGATGGACAAGGACTTGTATTTCTTGGCACTCTCTTCTGCATGGTGTTTCAGTTGAGTCATAGTGGGGTTGGCTCTCAATGGTAGAGGACCATTTCCAGTCTCCACTACTTCCCAGAGATCAAGACCTCTCAGATAGGTATTCATTTTTATAGTCCAAAGCTAAGAATTTTGACCATCAAACACTGGTGGTGGACCAGTTCCAAAGCTGCTGGCAGCCATAACAAATGGGGTTGAAATTGCTTTTTGTTTGTGTGAGGGAACTTGACTGGTTTTCTCTCCTTTGTCACTCATTATTCAGGCCTCTCAAAGATCAGAGAAGGCTCTAATACCACTTGTTGGACTAAAAAATAAAAACAGAGCAGAAAAATTTTTTTTTGGGAGAAGAGATCAAAGTCCCTATATTTTCATTGCTTTATATAGACAATACAAAAATTTGCTTTTACAGACAGTCAACACCAACTTCCCTTAAATTAAGCAAACATGTTACTTAAGACCATGCCTATTAGTTCAAAATTTGAACATATTTTTCTATCAAAAAGTACAACAGAGTTATAACAACAAAATTCTAAACAAAATATTTCTAATGTGAGCATTAGTGTCACAACTGCTGCATCCTCATACCCATCCACCAGTCATGCCAAAAAACGACTCTTCTGCCGTTACCCAACAAGAATTTAATATTCTCCATCATTGAGAAATTACTAAAGTTTAAGGAAATTGCACTTTGATCGTCATTCCACACATTAGAGACATTAGCACCTGATGATAAGAGAAGCCCATTGTCACTGGAGAATTGACATTTTGATTGCAAAATTGAAGCCCAACCAGCTTTAGGGTTCTCTTGCAATCTCCAAAGCCATTTAAAAAGAAGGGCTTAGTTATGCAAGAGAATATTGCAAATACCCAAGCCTTCCTTATATTTAGGTTTGAGGAGAGACTGCTAATTTATGCGATGGAGTTTCCTTACATCTGCACCACCTGACCAGAAAAATAACTTGAAAATTTTCTCAATTTTCGAAGCAATTCCCTATGGAATTTTAAAGATGGAGAGAAAATAGATTGGCATACTTGACAGGGAGGCTTTTATAAGTGTGAGACGCCCAGACATTTGAGAGTATCTTGCCTTTCTAAAAAGCTAGTTTGTTCTTAATCTTTTGAATGATTGCCAGGCATGTTCCAGAGTTTCTTGGGCTCACACCAAGAGGAAAACCCAAATATTGGGTAGGCAAAGAGCCAATTTTACAGCCAGCCACTTTGGTAGCCTTTTGAAGAGTACTCTTATTAAAATTAACACTCAGACCTGAGATGAGTTGGAAAACATTAAGTGTCCGAGTGATTGCGTGGATACATTAAATGTTAGGCTGGCAGAAGATAATTGTGTCATCTGCATATTATTGATGGGAAACAATGACACTGTCGGATCCTCCATTAACTCCCTGGAGCCAGCCTTGATTACATGCCTCAGAAATCATCAAAGAGAGTGTCTCAGCAACAATTACAAATAGAAACAGGGATAGAGGGTCCCTTTGCCTCAACCCATTCAACATCTTGAACTCATTTGTAGGACAACCGTTAATTAAAATAGACGTTCTCGCTTTTATGATGCAAGCTAGAATCCAAGATCGCCATTTTAAGGGGAAGCCCATGTGCTCCATTGTTCTATCCAGATTGTCCCATCTGACACAATCAAAGGCCTTTTCAAAATCTAATTTAAAAAAGAAACAACTTCTTTTAGTTCTTTTATGAAAATCCACCACCTCGTTAGCCTGCCTTTTAAGTATTTTGATTGTGACTGATAATCTGGGACAAGACTGCCTTAAGCTAATTTGCAAGCAATTTGGAAACAATTGTATATAAACCATGGAAAGGGCTAATAGGTCTGTAATCACTCACTTTAGTAGGAGCAGACAATTTTGGTACCAAAGCAATGAAAGAAGAATTGACGACGTACGGGAGAGAAGAGTAGTTATAAAATTCTATAACCATTTTAAAGATGTCTTCCTTAATCAACAACCATGCATTTTTATCAAAAAGGAAATTTGCACCGTCCGAGCTAGGTGCTTTGCCCTAATCACACTGCCAAACTGCTTCTTTTATCTCCTCTGAAGTGAAAACTTCTTCTAGTCTTTGAGCATCAATGGGGTTTAACCTTTTGTAACTTAAAGCAGGGCACGACCAACAAATGGGCATAACTAGTAGAACTGAGCTTGGAAGTGGTCCAAAATAGCCTTCTGAATTGATAATTTATCTTTCAAGATGCACCCCTTATCAAAAATAGGGCGAATATAATTCTTCCTCCATCTGTTGCTACGCTGAATATGGAAGATTTTGTGCTTTTATCTCCCAGTTTACATCAATTAACTCTTGATTTATGCCTCCAAACTGATTCTACATGATTAGACCATGCCTTCTTTTGTGATTTTAAGTGTTGAACTAGTGACCATTCTGAAAAAGTGAGGATACGATTTTCTGCCGCGTTCTTCCACTTATCTAAAGCACTCTTTAGATTGTTTAGCTTTGTTTTCACATTTCCAAACACAGACAGGTTCCAAATTTGCAATTTCCTCTTCAAAAGCTTAACTTTAAAAGGAAGCATAGAGTAAGAGTTGGCATCAAAGATTTCTTTCCAGAAGCCTAAGTTGGCATCAGAGATTTCTTTTCAGAAGCCCTCAACAATTTCATGAAATTTAAGCCATGTCCACCAAACATCAAGGAATCTTACAGGCTTAGGACCCCAATTCAGAGACTCTGTAGTCAAAATGATGGGATTATGATCTGATGGCATGTGGCAATCCATTAAAAAACAAATTGGGGAACTTGGAGATCCAATGAGCAGAGACTAGAGCTCTATCAATCTTACTCATAGATACTGAATTTATCCAAGTGTACATCTTTCCTAAGAGAGGGATGTCAACCAGCCCTAAATCATCCACAAGAGAATGAAAATTGTTCATCCCAGCAAGTGAAAATCTGCAACTTTTTCTGTCAGTGACCTCCAGGACTTGATTAAAGTCTCCAATAAGCAAAATAGGATCACTTGCGTCTGTCAATTTGTGGATAATTTCTAGCCATAGAGATTCTTATTCCTGGACATCACAAGGAGCATACACAAAAGCAAGTAAAGAATTAAAATTACAGCTGAGGATTTTACCTTCAATTAGAACCCAACGAGTGAAGATTTCACATTTATTAACACAGAAGGATCTCTTATTCCAAAGCACCATAAGGACCAGAAGAACCATTTGCATCTATGGAAGTCGAACCTAGGTCTCCCATACCCCAAAGACTTCTTGCTAGTGCAAAGGAAACAGAAGTGCATTTTGTCTCAAGAAGAGCTATAACATCCACTTGGTGTTTTTTATCAAACTTTTGAGATGAGATTGTTTAGCACAACTCCCAACTCCCCTTACATTCCATGATAAGAAGCACAACATGATTACAAAAAAAGAAGAGATGCTCGCCAAAATGCCAAGCTGCCTGGCTTTAATAGGTTTGGATAAAAGCTCCGCGATCCACAGAAATTCATTTAGAAAGATAGTCCACGATAGCAGCGTTTTCTCCTTCAAAAATGACTCCCAAATTGTTCCCTGCTTCGAAGGTTTTGTTGGCTTCTTCATTAGGAGGGAGAAAATCAGAATCTCTAAAATTTGCTCTTAAAAGCTGATTTATACGCCTTATTTGCCTGTCTATAGCAATGAAAGGCTTTTTGGGCTTTTCTGGATCAAAGGCTTCCTTCTTTTCACGGCCAATTTGGGGTAACGCTCCCAAATGTCGATTAAAGTTTTGGACTATCTCTTACTCTTTAAAAGCCTAGAAAACTTAAAGTGCAAAAGTGGTAGGTTGCTGTCGAGAGATGGGCTATCGTCTGAGGGATCATCTGAGCTGGACTGAGACTTGAATTCTAGTACAGAGGATGTGATTGGATTAATTGAGGAGTCCAACCCTTCACTTTGGGAGCTTAAGTGAGTTTTAGATGGCTCTCTGGACTCCCAATCTTTAATGTTAAATGTTTCAATATAGGTTGGCGTCGTTCCTCCAATAGCTTGATCAAGTTCAAAATTGGGTTGCTGCATTAAAACATCCTCAGAGATATTCAAAGTTCTATTGCTATCATCGACCCAAATACCAACCTCATTCTCGCATTCATTTAAGGAAAGATGGCTATCTTCTGCATACAGAGACTAAGCATTGTCAAGTACGAGGAAGTTGTCTTCAAGTGTTTGTAACCCCATGTTCACGTCAATGGTGAAGCCAAAATTTTAGTTTAGGCGATCCAATTAAAATATATGATTTGTTAATAAATCACTTATTTAGATGTTGATTTAAGAGATTGATTAACTAATGATAATAATTCTATATAGTAATAGAATCGTTTCATAATTATAAAATAAAAATATTTAATAAATATAATGATAAAAATAAACACTATAATTTTTTTAAAAAAAATTAATTTGTTAAAAATTAAATAAAATTGCTATTATTTTAAAAATATAATGAATTATTACTATAGTGAATTGCTAAACCTAAAATATATTGATGGCTTAATATTAAAAAATTTATCAAATTTATCTCAATTTTTTTAAAAAAAAAAATTATAAAAAACAAATTCAATTAAAATTATAAATTTAATAAAATAAATAACATAGTTTAACTTCTAATATTATGAAAGAAAATTTTTCTTCTAACTTGAATATGAAGACATTTTAGCAAGAAAAAAAAATCCAAAACAGTAATGACATTACAAAAAAAAAGCTATTAATGTTTTAAATTGATGAAAAAAAAAAAGAAAAAATTATGTTAGACTTTCCTTTAATGATATTATCCAATAATTTAAATTTTAAAGAATAGAAATCATAATTATAGATTTGTTGAATGAGAAAATGATAAAATAAAATTGATGAAAAATATAGGGCTAAAAGAAAATAATAATTTAGATTTTTTTTTTTAATACGATGATTTGTATTTAACTGTTAGTATCATTCTTTTAATAAAAAGTTATTAAAACTAGTCCTGATTTTTCCTTTGCTACTGTTTCTGGTGCAACATAAGGCCCCCCTAAAATATGGTTCTCTCCAAATGACTCTTTCTTTGATCTTCCAAGGCATATGTCAAATCCTTCTGCTTAGTTTTCTCCTGCATCATTCATTAAAGGGTGGTTTGTAACATTCTTCGGTTCTAGTTGCTTCATGTTGTCGCCCTTCAGCTTCCAAAGAAATTTGTTATGTTGACCTTTCCCATAAAACATAGTATCAGTTTGTAGATTGACACAAGAGTTTAGTTTTTGGGCAACTTACGGCATTGATGCCCTTGTAAAGCCCCGAGACTGACCATATCTTGACATGTAGGCTCTCAGCTTATATGTGCCAATCCAAATAATATTTAAAGTCTTCAAAAAACTGCGTAGGATAGGCATGGAGGGCCGATGAATAAAACCAAATCATTTGCCATGGCGACTGAGTTTGCCCAGGATGAAGACTTCCACAATGCTGCCAAACTTTGAGAAGGCATTCCAAAGTGATTTGGGCGTGCTGTGGGGTGGGAAATTTTCAAGGTATATGGTGGGGAAATTGCGAACATGGCTAGGATTCAGAAAAGACTGGTCATTTGTGAAACATTGTTAAGGCTCTAATTTTTAATTAACATATAAATACATTTTAAGTCAAAAGTTAAAAGTAAGCAGTTAAACCAAACGCCTCCTTTCTCCAATTGGATGCACAATCTTTACACCTCTTGTCACTTCTGAAGATTGTGATTGCATGGAAATTAGAATAAACTTAAAAATCTCCCTCTTCTTTATCCAAATGCAATCGATTAAAAAGTCTGCTACAAATAAAAACCATCAAAACCAAATCTGCAAGTGGACAGTACAATTTATATTCAATCAAACTTGAAATCAAAATGATATGCTAGCCTAAATCAAATCAAAATCATCTGGGGGCCGATTTCAACATCTCTCTTGAACCTTAAATTAAATTGGATCAAAATTGACAATCCGATCCAATTGGAATAGACCATTTTCTTAAAAAAAAAAAGATAACAATTGAATTGGCTAAATCCAAATTAAACTGAAATCAAACAAAAATTAAAATCAGAATTAGAATTGGCCCATGGGATGCTGTTTAAGACTTTTAATTCAATTAGTGGTTTAATTATCAAGTTCTCCCGCTAATTATGGAGTTCTTTCCCTCTCTAGTTAGGACTCCATTTTTGGATTAGGGTTTTCCTTGTAGGCATTCACCTCGGCGGCTAACGTTTTCGTCCTTAGTCTATCACTCATTTCTATACGTAGGGTTGTTTATTCCACTTTCTTTTTATTGGTTCTGGGTTAATTAGTGATGTTCCTTGAATCATAGCAAAGGAGCTCGAACAATTGTGGGAAAAGTTCAAATTGAAGGATAAGGAAGCAAAAGGAGTTACCTTTTGGGGATGATTCTGAGTCTACTAATAAGTTGGACCGGGGCCCTATGGGGAAGGTTGTTACACATCAGCCTATGAGTATCAGTGGCTTGTCCCAAGCCATGTATGTGGCCTAGCACTTGGATAGAAAAATTTAAGATTCAGGATCTCTCTTAGGGGAGATTTATTTATGACTTTGAGCTTTAAGTGGATTTGAAGTTTGGCTCCCTCAATATCTAATCATACGTTCGCCTCCTCTTCTCAAGCATTCCCTTTAAATTCATTTTTAGACAAGTCAAGTAATTCTAGTAATTTTAACTTGCCAATGTTCCAAGGGATATGCCCATCTAATTTGTTTCTAGATAGATTCAGGTTATGTAGACCTGAAAGATTCATCAACTCCTATGGAATTTCTCTAATAAAGTTGTTTCCTGAAAGGTCAATGAAATAGAGAAATCAAAGTATAATATATTGAAGCTCTATCCCTTTGACATAAACTAGAATATATTCAAGCTCTATTCTTTAATTGTTGGGGTTATTTAAGTAAAACAAAACCCTTTGAAGTAGAATGAGCATGGCACGAATCTCAATAACAGTGGTAGTTGATGTTCTCATCACTTCTCAATGCAGAGAAAGAAACTTATTCTATTAGAGTTTAGATGCTAATGGCTATTACATAAATTTGTTCCTAGGATATCTTCCACATAAGCACTGAATCTCCAATCAGTTAACAATTATTTTACTGTCTAGCAACTTCTTCCATGGCATAAACCTTCCTAGCAACTTCTTCACCCATGGCATAAACTTTCCTATCAACTTTTTCACTAGGAATGTCAAAAAAAAAATCACCAGAAAGGTCTATTTGAGGATATATTTATTAAAATATCACCCTTCCAACACTCCATAGACTACAAAAGACTTGGGAGTGTTGTTTGGGGTAAGTTATAGACACTGAAATATTCATCTTTGTAGACTTACAAATTCAAGTCATCCATTGGTACCAAATTTCCAATCAAAGCATAAATTATTAAAGGTAGGAAAAAGCAAAAAATAGAAAAAAAGATAAAAAAAAAAAAAGGTAGGCAATGGTGTTTTCCAAATTCCAATTGGGGTATTACTACTAGATACCTGTCTTTTTTTACCAAAAGACTAGGAAGCTTGGCCTGTATAGAAGTTCTTCTTATTGCCAAAAGTAGACCATACAACAACGGAGAATTATTGAACACTCCTGGAGTATCATGTGACAAGGTAATTTGGTACACCCAACTAATAAAACCACAATAAATCATAAATATTAAAACCGCATTGTTAAGTTAAACCTCCCTTATATTTGTAACAGTTACTTTTTATATTTTTTTATTTTGTTATAGTTACTAATATATCGTAGTTTCGTTGATTGGGGGTACCAAATCATCCTTGTGACATGGTTCACAGAATAATTTCCTACGACACCACCATGGTTGGAGATGCCTATACCATAATTCATAGCATCAATGGGGCAATGCATCCTGAGTGTTGAATAACAATGGCCTAGAAAAAAAGTGTTCTCTCCATCCTGGTGTAGAACTTTTCTTAGCACTGCCTGAGTGTGGCTTTCAATATCGAAGAGTATCCTAGTTAATACCCTCTAACCAACAGTTTTGTTAAAGCTCTTCTTTTTCGTTGCTTCTGGTTCTTCACAGAGCATTTATTCATGGAATCGGTGGATCCCTCAATAGAAGACTTATGTGATAAAACTACGATGCTGTCTTAGGATGAAACAACACTAGAGCTAAACACCGATAATCAAGGTGCAGTATTAGTATCCAACATCAAACTGGTGGGGTGAATTCTCTTAGCTAAACAAATCCAGGTAACCCATGTTTCAAATGTCTTGCATCAAGTATGGAATTTAGCTTTGGAGTTTGAAGTAAAGGCCTTTACAGCTACAAAAAAAAAAAAAAACCTTCCTCTTTACTTTTGCCCATCAAAGAGATAAAAGAAGGGTGTTAGAAGAAGCTCCGTGGTCGATTAGTAATCAACTTTTAAATCTCAAAAATTGGTCCCCTAAAATGAAAATTGAAGATGTGGACTTTTCCTTTTGTCCATTTTGGGTCCAAGTTCATGGACTTCCATTAAATCGGATGATAAAAGCAAATGCTATTCAAATTGCAAAAATCTTCTATAGACTGTTGGATGTAGATTTTGCAGCAGATGACGATGCAACGATTGGGACATGTGTGAGAATAAAAATTGAATTGGATGTGCATCATCTATTGATTGAGAGTTTTACAAACAAAAGAAGTGATGGGAAAATGGAAAGGATTAGATTCTGGTATGAGAGGTTGTCGAATGTGTGTTACATATGCAGCCTTTTAGGCCACCAAATTAAGACGTGCCCAAATGTAACGAAAGTAACTAGTCCAGAAAATAGAGGAAGAAGGCAAGAATACGGTCCCTAGATGAGGGCCGAAATATGGTCGATGAATAAAGGCAACAACCTAGAGAGGAATCCTCTTCTTTTCCTAAAGATGCTGCTGCTAGAAATCAGAATCTTCCGACAAGTAGGGAGGTGCATGTTACCCAAATGCATAACCAAAACCCAAACACAACCCTTAGCTTACCTCTGCACCTCACACCTTAAGATTTGACAACAAATAGCCAAAGTATAACCATGAAGTCCCTCACCAGAGCCCCTATAACTTGCAATATAGCCACCCTGTCACACCATATGGTAAATTAGCGCTCAAAATATCGTTCTTTGTTGTCTTCAGAAACCATGATACCCAAAGCTCCATCCCTTAAAAAGACTGAAACCTTGAAATTCACTATTCTTAAACCTACAAAAACACCCAGCTTATCCCCTGGCAAGGAATGGGAAACTTCCACTCCTGATCAACCACAGTCATCAAAACGTAAACCATACCATACCCTACCTTTTTCTCCCAAATCAAAAGGACAAAGGCAGCCTCTACATCTCCTACAACCCATAAGTTTGAAAATTCCTGGTCCCACCTATTTACCATGTCTGGCTTATCCTAGGCTGTAACACCCTCACTGTAGCAATTTTGTACATTCTACTGTTCAGGTGACCAGTGTCGGTCCAAACAGCTAGAACGTCTGGAAAAATATTTAAACTAAAGTGAGGAACCATAATTAACTCAAATATTAATAAAAGAAAATTTAGGAAAAATTTTAGAAATAAAATACAACCAAGTTAAATGAGCCGATGCCCTAGCGATGGGTAACCCAGTGGGAAGTTACGGTCCTCACAACTAGGAGCCCTAAACCTAGGAGAAAATTCATAAAATAATTTTTGGGACTCCAGAGAAGAGTCATTGAGGTTTCTATGGCATTAGAATGCCAAGAAAATGGTTAGAAATATTTTTAGATCGGTACAGACGATTTTAGCTCAATAAGCCAAACGGAGGGTATTTTGGTCATTTCGTCTTCAAAGATGATTTTTGGCCGACTTGTCTAGTTAATTAAATAATTATTATGATATAAAATATGAATAATATTACTAAAAATTTAATTGAAAATGAGTAGAAAAGAAACGGAAAGAAAAATGAAAGAAATAGGCAATTATGACATCATGTGATGTCATTAAAAGTACTCCCACCAATCACATTTAAACAACCACTTAATTAACTAATAAAAAGAGATAATTGAGACCAAAAAAATCAAAACACAATCTGCCTTCTTCCTCCCTCAAACCAACCGAATTCCTTCCTTAACCCAAACCTCCATTAAAAGCTTCATCAAGCTTCACACCCCACTTAATCTCACCATAAACCCACTCAAGCTCTTCACAAAAACTCTTCCTTGCACCTTAAACTCTCTCTAACCAACAAAAAGAAGAAGGAAAAAGGATGTTTTTGCAACTTGGGAGTTAGCTCTAACAAGGTTAGTGTCCAATTCCTTGACTCTTTCATTTAAATTCTTGTTAGAATGATAAATTTGAGCTAGGATATATGAAATTCCATTGAAAATAAATATGTTAAGGTGTTACCCTATTTCTGGCAGCCATGGACTTGTTATGATTTTGATGATATCTTTGGATTAAATGAGTCAATAGGCTGCCCTTGATATGATTGTAACACTTAAAACATTAGTTTATGAGTTTAGTGCAAGAAAATGAAACTTTGGAATTTTAGGGCTAGGGTTTGAAACTCAAATATGGGGGTAGATGCAATTGAACACAAAATGATTTTGTAATGGTCATTTAGTGACCATTTGGTGTAGTTTGAATTGGAAATGGAGTGATTGGTGACATTAACTAATGTAAAGAATTAGACTGCCTTAAGTGTGCATTCTGGACCCTTTGAGTTCAGTGTGCTCTTGGGGACATAACTCAAGCTAGGTAACTCCAATTGGTGCAAGGCTAATTGGAGGCTAAACTAGACACAAAATGCAACAATTTTGATGAAGGAACCTATCCTAGAAAACCAACCTAAGTGGCTCTAAAATTTGACCTAATCCGGGTGACTAATATGCAATCCCTGGAAAATGACCAAATGAACAGTACTCATTCATTTGGTCATAACTCAGTGTAGAAAGGTCCAATTGACCTGAATTTTTACCAATAGAAATTTGAGACATAGCCCTACAACTTTCATGAAGAAAATAAACCCAAATTTTAACCATAATATGTCCAAAAACTGACCTACAATCAGTGTACAAAAACTGTAGAATTGATTCTGCCCAGAAATTCTGGAAAAATTATAATCCGGCCAGTTATGGTGTTTAGGCCATAACTTGAGCTACAAAACTCCAAATGGAGTGATTAAAAAAAAGGAAATGTAACTAGAAACAATAAGGAACAACTTTGATGAAGAACATTTGGCCAAATTCTCATTGTAGAATGGCCTAATGGAACAGTGAACTCTAGCACCCAAAACTGAAATTTCTGATTTATTCACCATTGGTTAGAAGTATGGATTGGCAACTAATGCCAACACTTTTGGGAACCAAAATGTGGTAAATTTATGTGATTAGGACTTATGTAGCTATTATGCATTGGAAAGTCAACAATTTGACCTAAATAGTAAAATGAATAGTAACCTTACATGTAAAGCATGAAAATTCAATTAATAACTTGGTAATGTGCCCTAGTACACATAGTAAGATTGGTTTGGATAGGTTGGCATGCCAATAGGGTTCAGTTAGCAGTACTGCACATGGCATTATGCTATTCTATGATTTTATGGCTTTTAGCCATTATGATATTATAGTGATACTTGGCCTTGTGCCTAAAAACTATTACAGCTTATTAGTTGTTCTGTTGCACACCGAGAGACACATTGTGACCGATGGTGTGACAGCCCGAGGTACTTGGTACCCAGTACCAGTTTATCGTTTTATCCAGTCCAGTCATCCAGTATAGGTTACTTGGGCAACAAAAAATGAAAGTTGATAAATTTAATGAAATAATTGATATAACAAGTGCCAAATAAATAGACTACAAATAATTACCAAAAATTTGTCTGCATGAGACATCAATATGCACACTGTATATTTATTTTCTTTTAGTTCCTTTTTATTTTATTATTGGCACCATTAAGCATTATTGCTTAGCGCGTTGCTTTTTGCTACGCGTAAGTACTGGAGATATGGAGCGCGATCCTAGTAGACCCCAGTCAGGGTGAGAGTCAGATCTGCTAATGTCCTGTGTCACTTCTCAGCTACAGTGCATTGGTAGGATGCTAGGCTACATTTTGTATTTTGTGTTTTGTATTTTTGTAAATTTTATAATTAAACTTTTATTTTGTCATGTATATTAAAACTTATGTGATTATGTATTAATGAAATTATCTGTAAATGGTGTTTATAAATGAAAGTTGAGTATTTATTTATGATTTGAGTATAAATATGATGTCAATTGAATGATTGGAAAGTTTGAGAAATCGATAAGAAATTGCTAAAAATTGTTGTGATAATTGGGAGTTGTGGAATAAAATGATTATTGGAAGTGTTTTTCACAGGTTCCGAATAACTGTTTTCTCCATTTTTAGCCGGTACTCTGTCGGATTTTCTATAAAATTTTTGGAACCTCAAATGAATTTATAATTTCAATAAATGACTTAAATGAGTCAAATCTCCCTAATTGCATTTTATCATCATAAAGAAATAAATTAAGGAAGGATAAAAATAATTGAGATAAAATATAGTGTTCTGGTACACAATGTGGCATATCTTGCTCGGCTATACTGTAGGGTAAGAGGTGTCAAATAGGCCGAGTATGAAGGCAGGCCCATTCATTTGCCTTCTCGTAACCCATTGCTATCCTTAAAGACTAAAGAACCTTGCATCCCACAACCCAACCTAGAAAATGATAGCCCAATAAGGAAATATGGAAGTCCCACATCCAACAAACCTTACCATCGTAAATATGGCCCAAATCACAAACTGACACCTAAATTAAAAACTTTAGCCCATACCGCTCTTCCTCTCCCCTATTGGATTATAAAGCAAGGAAACAGAAGTAAGGGAGGAAAAAGTTCAGCAGTAGTATACTGATGAGAATGAAGTTGAAGCAGAAGGAAGTCCCACATCTGAGGCTGTCACGACCTAAAATTCTGAATCGTGACCGGCGCATAATTTAAGTATTCTTAAATCATGCAAGCCTTATCAGAGTATCTTGAATGAATATATTGTCACTTACTAATCCCAAAAATAGACAAGATTCAAATAAACAAAATGCTGAATAAACATCATAAATATCCCATAGGTAAACTGCAGAGTCTCTACAGATTTCAATAAAAACTTAAACTGTTCAATAAACTAAACTAATTAATAGCCCGAGAAAACATGAATTCGGGCATACCATGAAAATAAATCAAAGTTGTCCCTCTCCAGAAAATGGACTGAATATTTGGATCAGCTGCAGAATTCTACTGATCTGAAACAGATAACAGACAGAGAAAACGTGGTTTGAGCTAGATGCTCAGTGAATGATAATTATAGCACACAACAGAATAGGAACAGGCAGACGCTTGATTTATTTCACAATAAATTTTCTATTCAATAAAATCATGCTCATGCTATCAAAAATCATTAATAAAATAACTTCATAAAAATAAAAATATAAAAGAAATTCATTCAATAAAAATTTTATGGTACAGTGCACCAGGATGATGATACCCCACATCACCAAAGGCCAGATGGTAAGCGCGCTACCAGATATCAGATACCTTCCTCCTCCTTCACAGATATCAATGCATATGATACTAATGCAAACCATAAACTGCAATGATGCATGACTCGACAATGCAACCTAATACCGTGATAGTCCACACGGCGGTGCGGATAACGTAAGCAGAGAGCACGGTACCAATTCAAAACAGAAAATCAATTTGTACAAATCAATCAAAATCAATAAAAAATTTCAGATAGCAAATAATAACTGATAGTGCAATTCCAATGGTGTATTTCAATAGTTTCAGAGAGTCAATAAAATCAAATCACTCTCAAATCAATTCAATAAAATCAAATCAATCTCAAATCAAATCAATAAAATCAAATCAATCTCAAATCAATTCAGTAACACATCAGTAAATTTTATAGTCAAATATCAATCAATATAAATACATTAAAGGCCTGTTCCCGGAATTCTAATGGGTCTAATGCAGAGATAGTTGGCAAAATCAATTATTTAATCAAAATCGAGATAAAATTTAATAATAAAATAAAACTCTAAAAAATCACATATAAAATCATTGTTAAAATATTGATTTAAAATTTCATTTAATAACAAACTTAATGCTAAGAAATTTTAAAATGGACAAAAACGGTGCCATGTACTATAATTACCACTCACCTGAAATCTCCGAGACAATAGTTATTTTCAATGGACGAGAGACAATTTCAGCTGACAGAATGAATATTTGAATCTCCTACATACTCAAAATATAAAATAAAAATATTAAATAATAATAAAATAAAATAATTTTAATATATATATATATATATATATTGGGTAGACGAACAGGGGGGACGAATTCAGTGGAAATTCAGTGGAAAGATGTGGACGAATTCGGTGGACAGATATTTGTATATATATATATATATATATATATATATAAAATCTAAATTGAAGGTTACTATCTTACAGTAATTATGATCAACCCAATTCAATACCAATGATCAAAGAAAAAATAAATAAATTTTTAGAGTAGTTGTAACAAATCGAGAAAAGAAAATAAAATCAAATTCACCCATTATTAAATAAAGAATGAGAATTTTTACCTTGAAAACAGAATCGAATGTAATGAATAGAGAAGGAAAAATTTAGGGATTCTCTGTTGAGAGTATTTGATAGAGGTGACAACCAGGTTTTGAGAGCAAAGTTTAGCAGAAGAGATGATTAGGGTATATATATATTTCAAGAGTTCTATTAGGTGTAGAATGGGATAAGAGTTATTATTGAACTGGGTTGTTCAGATTGCAGATATATATTTAATTTCAAAAATAATATAGATATATATCTAAAAATAAATAAGCAGACCATCTAATAAAATATATATTTTTTATAAATATATTAAATTATTGTTAGCTAATTAAAATAAAATAATAATAAATAATAAATGTATATGGGTTTTTACAGAGGCTATGGTGGCTAGCCCAAAGCCACCACATCAGCCATGACTATCATAAGCTTGAATTGTCAGGGGTCCGGGCAACCCTTGACAATGAGGACACTGAGAGATTTGGTCTCTCACAATAATCCCGGGATAGTTTTTATTAGCGAAACAAAGAAGAAAAATAGTTTTTTGGAAGTCTAGAGAAGGAGATTAGGTTTCAATTTTGCCTTCTATTTGGAACCAGGAGAGAATTCAGGAGGTTTGGCTGTATGGTGGCACAATTCCTTTCCTATTCAAATTTTGCAGTATTTAAAGAACTGGATTGATGTTATGGTCAATCAGCATTCCCCATGGCATGCAACTTTTGTGTATGGAGCTTTAAATGTAAATATGCGGATTCCTTTTCTCTAAAATTTGATAAATCTCTAGAGGAATTGCGAGAAACCCTGGTTCATTATAAGGGACTTTAATATTTGTAATTTGATGATGGATAAATGGGGAAGAAGGCCTTTAAACAGTCATATAGCTAACGCATATAATGGGTTTTTGTTTAAAGGGGAGTTAGGGGAGCTGGATTTCAAAGGGATTAGATTCACATGGTCCAATAAACATCATGGTCAAGCTCGAATTATGGAAAGAATTGATAAAGTAGTTGTAAATGCTGAGTGGTGAATGTTATTTCCTAACTGCCTTCTCATTCATGAAAAGCTAGTAGCTTCTGATCATAAACCACTGGTGCTTCATCTTTATCCTTTTCGAAGGAGATATCCTCGACAATTTCTTTTTGATATGAGATGGCCAAACTCAGGAGACTGTTGATAAATTATTGAAAGGGTATGGAATTCTTATCAAGGTAATGGTAATTCATTGTGTAACCTTGATTCTTATAGAGTTGCTCGCTTTAGCTGGAGTCAGGATCAATTTGGAAATTCTAGGTAGAAAATAACTGAGCTTTAGAAATGCTTGGACCAATTAAATTCTAGGCCTGGGAATATGGATCTTGATGCAGAAATTACAAGTGTTAAAAGACAGCTTAAGGTGCAATGGCAAATAAAGGAAATTATTGGTACCAGAAGGCTAGGGTGAACTGGTTAATGTATGGTGATAAAAATTCCCATATTTCCATTCTTCAATGATGCAGAGAAGACAAAGAAATTGGCTAGTCAAAATAAAGAATAACAGGGGAGAATGGATTCACCAGGAAGATGAGATCAAAAGGGAAGCTCTAAATTTCTTCAGCAATTTATTTCAAGCCATCAAGTCTTGATCTCAAAGGATATTCTTCAGCTTATCCCTTGGGTGGTGATAGAGGCAATCAACTAGGAACTATGTAAACCTGTGTCAGAAGAGGAAATCAATAATGCAGTCTTTAGCTTGGGTGCACATAAGGCTCCAGGCCCGGATGGCTTTCAGCGGATTTTCTATAAACATATTGGGATATAATCAAGCAAAACATCATTAGTATGGTCGGGGAGTTTTTGCATGATGGTGTTTTTCCTCCCAACATCAATATAACAAATATAGCTCTAGTGTCCAAAAATGGTAATCTCCAATCTTTTGCTGACTTCAAGTCTGTTAGTCTTTGTAATTTTTCTTACAAAATTATCTCAAAGACTTTTTAAACCGTCTGAGACCATGGTTGAATGATATAATTTCTACTATGCAATTAACATTTGTGCAGAATAGATGCATCTAGTGTCATAAGAGTTTTGTGGTTGCCAAACGATTCTCACTGAAGCGGGAAAGTGAGAAATCGCCACTTTAATTTTGAGGGAAATTAAAGAACATAAAAAAAAATTTACAAACCCACTTCTAAAACAGAGATTCTAGGTTCGGGTCCGTATAGGCGTGGGAAAGGTGTTAGGCACCCCACATCGTCCCTCAAAGAGGGCAGGTGGATTTAACAATGTGCTCTTCATAATTTAAGACTGAAAATTTTGGGGTTAGAATTATGATATTGGTTCCCATTAAAGGAATGTTTGATATTTCACTATTTTGAGTTTCCTAAGAACACGAATAAATGGGACGACCCCAAAGTGGGTTGGGATTATGTCTATTAAATTTATTATATATAAATGTGTTTTATTAAATTCCTCCCTCTCCGAAATTAGGACTCTAATTCCGAAGAGGTATTATTTGGTCTCTAGAGATTCATAACGAGTAAGGAGGACTCTTGGCTCACACATTATTTATCTCATCATTGGTATCCAAATAATTGAGGGTGCGGTATGTGTGCGGTGAAATTTTTATTCTTGAACCAATGTGAGTATAGATTCTCATCCCTTTAATTAGGACTCTAATTCAAAAAGAATGTGTTAATTAGAACCTAGAGAGTTTTCTTTATTTATGAGGACTCTCAGTTAATGAAGAAAAGTCCCATCATCGGCATAATCAACAGTAAACCTTTACTCATATCATTTCATCTTAAGCTAATGATATTTTTTCTTTGACATTTTTTTTAATAATAAGCCAAACTACAGGAAGAATTCTCCTTTAATGGTATATGAGACACTCTAAGGAAGGACTCTCCCTTGCGTTGTGTGCGAGGACTCCAAGAAGGACTCTTTATATTATTCCTATAAAAATTTGGGCTTCTTGGAAGGACTCTGCCATGAACTGAATATTGAAATGTGTTTGATAAGAGTTCATAGAATCTCTGTGAAAATAAACTAGGGATTTCAAGGAAAGGACTCTCTCTCGATCTCCCATATTTTGTAAAGAATGAACTTTTAAAGAAAGGATGTAAAATTACAGGGATTCAAGGAAAAGACTCTCTCTCAACCTCCCGAATTTACAAAGAATGAGCTTCATAATGAAAATGTTAAATGGAGGGGGTTAAAGGAAATGACTCTTTCCCAAGCTCCCACTAAAAAAAAAAAAAAAAAAAAAGGAATATTCAAAAAAATGATGTAAAGAATAAGACGATTATATGTGAATATGCGAAATGGCAAATTGCACATGTTATTTTTCGATCTCCTTTTTCACTATCCGAACTCTTTTCTCGCTCTCTTTATTTCCGATCTCTTATTAGTCACCCAAACTCTCAATATTTACCCGAACTTATCTCTGATATTCTCCCCTCATTATTTCCAATCATTTTAATCGAATCCAAACCCTTTATATTAAGCCGAACTTATTGTGTCAAACCCTCTCACTTTCATTATTCCTGCTCTTCCCAACCAAATCTGAACTCTCCATGTCAACACGCTCGTATTTACCTTACTCCTATCCAAACTCTTCACTATTCTTCCGAACCTCAAGCAGCATTTATACCACCAAAACTCTTGTTCTTACACTACTAAAAGTAAAGAGAAACATACTTTTGAAATGACGTATGTGTTACTATAACAAGCAAAAAGTAATATTTGGGAGGTAGGCCAATCTAACCCTAATATACTCTAAAAGTCCAGCGTGATTAGATGTTCCAAAATTTCGGATTCTAACCTGCGTGATAAGTACAGTCTAGTCATATCCAATCAGAGGAAGGACTAACAAGGCATTTACCTGTAAAGAGCTATAAGGGTGACGGGAGAGCCAATGTTGATGTCTCACGTAAAAATAGGGTAGCCAAGGCTGGGCCGACCAAGAATGCCTTTTGAAATGATGAAAGTGACGAGGCAGGATCCTGATGAAGAACCAAGATTGGATCACTAAGCTATCGAACAAATCTACTGAAGAATGGGACTAGAGCATTGGGACTTCTGGAGACAAAGATTCTTTAGAAAACAGGTTTCTAAAGCCTCTTTCGTACTAGTAGCTGTATTTTTCAGGATATAGACAAAACTAGAGATTGCAACTTGAATACAGAAGATCAAAGTGTGAAGGAAACCTTAAAGACTAAGACCTCCAGTCTAAAAGACAGACTTTAAGCCAAAAGACCAAGACTCCAAGCCAAGACCTAGACTCCAAAACCAAAGACCCCTTCTACAGTGAAGCATTTAGGTATTTATAGGGAACGGGGGTCTTTAAATGAACGATCAAGATTTTAGATGGCAAGATTGAAGGGTGTGGATTGAGAAGGATCAAATCTGAAGGTCAGGAATTAAAGAGACTAAGAACTGAAGGTTAAGATTTAGTTCAGGATTCTTTTGTCCTTTTCTCTTTAATCTAACAGCTGGGGGCTTTGCCTTACAAAATAGATCCAAAGGCTAGGAATGAAAGGTGCTGAATCTGTTATTTACTTTAATCCAATGATCCAAAATCTATCCTTACAGGTGAAATCAAAGGTGCGGATTGGGGCATACCAAAATGCTTTAACCACCTCAGATCTGATGTTTCAGATCCTTCCTTACAAATGGAGTAGATGGTGGAGAACAGATCGGACCCGAAATGCTTTAACAAACTCAAATCCGATGGTGGGGAAAGCCGACTTTCGTAGATCAAGGGTCATGATCCAAAGTAACTTATGTTGATTTTCCAACCTCTCGATCTATCCGATCTCCTGATCTCTTTCACTGATCTCTAACCAATCCGATCTCTGTGTCTCCCACCTTTACATCTAATCTCCTGTTACATTCCCGATCTTTTCATCCACTCTCTTCACTTGGTCTCCATTGGTGCGCTTCAAATATCAGAAAGGCATTAAATTCTCCACTTCCCAACGTGCCGCTTAGGGTTCCGCAAGCATTAAATACTGAGGTCTATACATACCAGGGGAAGGAATTGTCATTTTCACATTCACACTTTTCCTCTCCGACTAGTCTCTAACCTACTCTTCCCCCATGCTTTGCCTTTCCGACACCGATTTTCAACATAACAACCACTTTGATTTTTTTCTGATAACTTCCTTTGCCTGTCACATGGAGATGGACAACATAGACGGTCAGAGAATTACAAGAACATCATCTGATGATGGCGAGGGAACTAGACTAAACAGCCAATTTGGGACCAAAATAACTATCGTTTCACTCTCAAATCTACCTACTGGTCTGAGCCAAAGATTGATCTCGGGCAAGGGGACTGCTAATTTCAATCTTGATATCGGTGACTGCCTCTTAAAGTTCATTTGGCTCCTAACCATCTCAGGGGTCTCGATTAAAGCTCAGTTCTAGTCGATGACATTGACGATTACAACGAGCTTTCCGTAGTCTTTACCATAGTTGACGAGAGCTACTCTCCCGATCTCCACATATATCTTAAATGACATCTTGAGATTGGGCGGAGTCCAAACTATGAAAGCAAGACGAGTAGAATGTAGGTAGAGTAGGTAGGGATATCTGTAATTAATGATCAGGCTAGGGAGACCGCCCAAATGATATAATATGATCTTTTGGAAATGAAATGGACTTTTTAAGCACAATTTTATTTTTTTATTCTATTTTATTTATTTATTATGTTCCTTATTATTTGCATGGTTCTGATTATCCTTCTGATTAGTCTCCTAT
Source organism: Hevea brasiliensis (assembly GCF_030052815.1). Lineage (NCBI taxonomy): Eukaryota > Viridiplantae > Streptophyta > Magnoliopsida > Malpighiales > Euphorbiaceae > Hevea > Hevea brasiliensis. The sequence goes on from NC_079501.1 coordinate 97,885,012, forward strand.
CTAATACCTTCTTCAGTAGATCTCTTTTGTTTAGACTGTCTCTTACTCGATCTCTGGTTAGTCCTTTCAACCGACCTCACATGTCTGATCCCTCCCCCTCTAGAATCTTCTCTTGGTGCACATATAGAATTAGGATAAAATTAAATTTTCTGCTTACCAATGCACCACCTAGGGTCTCGCGAGCATTTAATGCTCGAATGAGTATAAATAGGAGGGGGGCTTCAGTCATTCTCACACTTTATTCTTTCCATTCCCCCAAGCCTCTCGACACTCTCTCTCAATTTGCCCTAACTTTCTGACACCGATTTGTAATATGGTAATAGTTTGATCTTTTTTCAGTCAGTTTTAACTTCATTACTTGAAAATAAGTGGCACCGAGGGTCAGAGAGTTGAAAGTCTATCCTCCGTTCACTTTTCACAGTCCTTTGAAGAGGGTGATGAGGCCACAGTGAGTGGGAGATCCAAACCTATTATAGCTACCATTCCGACCACCAGTTAACTAGTCGGACTGAGCCAACAACAAGCTTCGGTCATGAGGAAAGAGAATCTACTTGTGGATGAGCTCACATCAATCCTTGGGATAGCCGATCTCAAATTAATTAGCCTAGAGTTCAATCTCCTAATCGACTCTTTCAAGCTCATTAGGTGTCACGAGGATCTTCAAGCCGATCACTTCTTTGAGGAGGGAGATCTGATCATGGCGTACGAAGAACAATTGAAGGCCAATCTACGGTTCCCTCTTAAGCAATTTTACAAGGATGTTCTGAGGTATCACCGAGTTTGTGCAGCTCAAATGCATCCGAACTCCTTGAGTTTGGTGGCCTTCAGAGGTCTTTGCCGAGCTAAGGGACTTGAGCCCATAGTGAAGGTCTTCACCGAACTGAACAGGCTTGCTCTGCGAAAAGATGATGGATTTTGGTTCTCTCAAGCAAAGTTGAATTGCGGGCTCTTAACCGATCTCTTCTCTTTGCTCAAAGGCTGGAAAGATCAGTTTTTCATCCTCAGGATTAAAGATCCTCGTGGTTTCGAGGGGATCCCACGGAATTAGAATTACTTGGGCCCAAAACTAGAAAAAAAGATATCTCTAAATAATATCGAGGACGCCATGGTGAAAAAACTGAAAAACTAAGCAATCACTCATATACTCGTGTTTGGATGTGATAATGGTCGAGCTAAAATGGTGGATGATGAGTGTGATCTCCCATGAGAACATCGAGCTGTAACTCTCAAACTTCGGCTCTGAGACGGGTAAAACCAAAATCTTTAATCTCTTAGCCCTAGCAATCTCACTAACTTACTTTTCTGTGTAGGTATGGTGGGAGGTAAGACTGGGAGAGAAGCTTGGAAGCGGAATAAGGAGCTCAACAAGAAGATGCAGGAGATGAAACGAGCTGAGGCTCAGAAGAGAGCTTGGATTGAAGAAACAAACTCCCAAGCTCAAATCCAAGAGCAACCGAGCCTAGAAGTGCAGATCCTCAGTGTGGAGCCTCCCACTTGATCTGAACCTCCTTCCCAACATCGAGTCTCTTAAGCTGCAGAGGATGGATCCTCAGAACAGGGAGTCTCGTCCAGGCGACCACTCTCCCAAGGTGCTAGAATACTACTCCAATCACTGGAGAAGAACAAATAAGTGCGAGACAACCTCGACTTGGTGAAAGTTTTGAACGCTATGATCTGCTTTTTTGAAGAACGAACTTGAAGGGGCCCCGAAAGCATCGATGATCTTCTCAGCCTCTTGATGAGCTTGAGCCTAGAAGTGATGGCTACCCAGCACATGATCATAGAGAAGGTCTATCCCATGAAGAGGGAGATCTCAAAGACGACCCAAAATGCAGCGGTAGCGCAAAACTAACTCTCTACTGCAAATGCTTGAATCGTCGAACTAGAACAATAAGTGAAGTCTCACGAAGAGAGGACAGCTCGGCTAGAGAAGGAACTTGATGATGCTTGGGCTAAGTTCTCCAAAGAGATCAAAGCAAAGGAGGAGGAAGCTCTGGTGAAGGAAGCTGATGCCTATGCGAAAGCCCATAGTGATCTCCTAGCCGAGCTGGTCAAGCGCTACCCTAACGAGGACTTCACCTGGCTCGAGGAGCTTGCCCGGGCATTAAGGCCGAGAGTGAGGACGAACAAGAGAGAAAGGAGGGAGTGAATGTTGAAAATGTAACTGAAGATCGGGCTAGGGAAGTCCCTCCTACTGAATGATGAATAAACTCTTTTTGTGATCAATTTTCTTGATGAGATCGGAAAAACATCAGAACACATTCCATGCACTAGTACCGAATAGATCAAAAGAATTAACTCTAGAATTATTAGTGCCCAAATACAACTAATTGAGATTGGAAATCAATAGAATCGAATATAAATCTAGATGATCCTGAGATCGGTTATCAATCAAAGAACATGATACCACGCCTTAAAGAGATTAGAAAACCATTACACATGAACATAAGATCCAATAACCTTGAGACTGAATATCGATCGAAACTTAGAAACATTTGAAAAGTGATTTGGAATATTATGGAGTTGGGAAAGGTGACTTGAGATTGGACCATGATTGAAATAACCTATTGGGTTCGGGTAATGTTCAAACCAGAAATCGAAACTTAGAAACATTTCAAAAGTGATTTGGAATATTATGGAGTTGGGAAAGGTGATTTGAGATTGGACAATGATTGAAATAACCTATTGGGATTGGGTAATGTTCAGATAGGAAATCCATTCAAGGAAAGGATATTTTCATGAATTTAAAAATTGCATTACAACTTTTACAATTTGTGAATTTGATAACCGGCCAAAATATGGTGTCTACATCCAGGATAATATAGCTATTGCACATGAGGCATTCCATGCCCTTAAACATCAGAAGAAAGGGAAACTTGGTGCAATGGCCATTGAAGTTGACATCCACAAAGCTTATGATAGTGTTAATTGGCAATTTCTCTTGATGATCATGAAGAAGATGGGATTCTGTGAAAAGTGGGTAAATTTAGTAGAGCAATTTATCACCTCAGTCCGCTATGCAATATTGGTTAATGGAGACCAATCATCCTTTTTTCAACTATCGAGAGGAATAAAGCAAGGTGATCCCATCTCTCCCTGCTTATTCCTTCTAATATCTGATGTTTTTTCTAGAATGCTAGAACAAGCTCATGTGAGGAACCAGATCAAAGGTTTTAAAATGAATAGTATTGTCCCACTCTAACTCATCTATTATTTGCGGACGATACAATTCTTTTTGGTTGTGCAGCTTTGAAGGAAGCAAGAAGCATAAAAGAAATCTTGGATGCTTATAGCAGATCTTCTGGTCAAAGGATAAACTGACATAAATCAGATGTTACTTTTAGTGGTAACACTCCGATCCATGTTCAAAGAAATATTGTCAATATGCTTCAGATCCCAAATTCAGGCTCTCTTTCCAAATATTAGGCCTCCCAATTGAATGGAGTAGATCAAAATATCAAGCTTTGGCTTTTATTAAAGAAAGAATTTCCAAGAAGCTGTTTGGATGGAAGAGTAGATAACTATCCCTTGCGGGGAAAGAAGTCCTTATCAAAGCTGTCATTCAAGCAATCCCATCTTATGTAATGTCAATTTTCAAACTGCCTGAGGAGATCTTCATAAAATGGCAGCTAAGTTCTGGTGGAGGCAATCAGTGGATAAGGCCAGCATTCACTGGATGAGTTGGGATAAATTATCAAGAAACAAAAAGGAGGGTGGCATGGGCTTCAAAGACTTAAACTTGTTTAATTCATCTCTCCTTGCAAAACAGCTTTGGAGGATAATTAAAAACCCTCAAGCATTATGGGCGGGTATCCTCAAAGGGATCTATTTTCCTCACTCATCATTTCTAGATGCTGGATTGGGATCTAAACCTTCATGGGGATGGAAAAGTTTATTGGCAGCTAAGGAAGCTTTAAAGCCTGGGTTGCGCTGGCATGTGGCTAGTCCATATTTTGTTAACGCTTGGACTAATCCATGGATTCCAACTCTGCCGAGGTTCAAAACTAATAGCCCAAGACCACAGAGGAGCCCTATCATATATGTGGCAGATCTAATTAATATTCAAACAAATCAATGGGATCCTCATATTTTTGCAGACAGTGTCTCTCCAATAGAATGTATTGCTATCCTTAAGATTCGTATTGCTGAGAATCCTAGAGAACCAAAGCTTATATGGCATTTCACAAAGCATGGAGTGCCTTCAGTAAAATCAGTATACTATACGTTGAAGCAATGGCAAAGTAAGTCTACTGTAACTGCAGCTCCATCCGCATCATATGATCATTTGCCTCTGTTCTGGAAGAGAATTTGGTCTTTAGCCATACCCCAAAAAGTTAAAGCTTTTTAATGGAGAGTGAGTTCCAACAGTATAGCAAGCAGAAACAATTTGTACAAAAGAAAATCCTCTGAACAGTATAGCAAGCAATCTGATATGCCCTATTTGTCATCTCCAGCCTAAAACAGTTGAGCATATGCTGTTTTTCTGCCCTCATGCATAGGTAACATGGTTTGGTTCAATTTTGAGTTATACTCCTGCAGTTAATGAGTTTGGTTCTTTTACTGATTGGTGGAAAATGATGCTCAATTTTTCAAACTCAACTGATAAAAAAGAATTAAAGCTGGTGAGTCTTTTGTGCTGGCATCAATGTTGTGTTCAATTCTTCACGCCTTGATCCTAGTGATACTATCAGGAAAGCTCAGAATGCTCTTAATGAAATGCTCAATCTAGCAATTCCACAACAGCATTCTGAGAATCCTCCTAGTAGAGAGGTAGTCTCTCAAAGCCACCATTGGACTCCTCCTTCCGTTGGTAATGTGAAGTTCAATGTTGATGCGTCTTTTGATGGAGAATCCTTTTATGCTGGGCATGGAGTGACTGTGAGGAATGCAAAAAGCATGTTGATTGATGGTTGTGCTGCAAAGTACATCAGTCATTCTCCCCTTGCAGCTGAGGCTTATGCTCTTAGAACAGTATGTCTTTTTTTTGCTAATAGAGGTTTTTCTCCAGTCTCTGTTGAAACTGACTCTCAGCAACTGGTTCTATTACTCTCTTCTCATGCTTCAATTTGGCCTTGGGATGTTGAGCCTTTCATTCATGACAATAAGAGTTTCTTGTCGATCTATCCTTCATGTGTAATTAGATATATTCCTAGAGCAGCAAACAAATAGGTTGCAAAAAAATGCTAGGTTGCAAAAAAATGCTAGAATGGGATCTCTGTTTCCGAGGTGGATTTTAAACCCCCCTAGTTCTTTCTTTGAGTTGTTTGAACAGGATAGATTGTAAGCTTTTTCATGAAAGTTGTCCACTATTTAAATTAAAAAAAAAAAAAAAAAAACATTTGAAACCATCCATTCCAATCTTGTGGACCACACATATATTTTAAATAGTTGTATTTGAAAATAAAGAACGCAGCCCAACCAATATCTAGTACCAGATGCAGATTGAGAAAAATTTATAGCAACATATATATAATTACAAGTTATAATTATTTAATTTAGATAGAGATATATTTAAAATTTAATGAAGAATTTTATAAAAAAAATTATACAAGAAACTTTTACATGGACAGTACAACTCAACTCAACTCAACTAAGCCTTTATCCTAAAGATTTGGGGTCGGCTATATGGATTCGCTTTCTCCACTCTAAACGATTTTAGGTTAAATCCTCAGAAATGTGTAATGCTTCTAGGTCATGTTGTACTACTCTCCTCCAAGTCAATTTAAGTCTACCCCTTTTTTTCTTTCTATCTTCTAACCTAATGTGCTCTACTTGTCTAACTAGAGCCTCCGTATGTCTACGCTTCACATGAACAAATCATCTCAATCTCCCTTCTCTCAACTTATTTTCAATTGATACCACTTCTACCTTTTCTCTAATACCCTCATTACGGACTTTATCTAGTCTAGTATGGCCACTCATCCATCTTAACATTCCCAACACTCACTACCATATAACATAGCCGGTCGTATGGCTGTACGGTAAAATTTTCCTTTCAACTTATTGGAAATTTCACGATCACATAAAACTCCCATGACACATCTCCACTTCAACTATTCGACTTTAATCCTATGACTAAAATCATCCTCACATCCCCATCTACTTGAAAGACTGAGTCTAGATATTTAAAGTGATAGTAAAATAATTAAAATAATTGTATGAATACATATAGATAATATTTTATTCATTTAATGTATGGAACTGTACAAAGAAAATAATTATATGCTTTAATGAATAATCTTTCATGGAGACATGAACTTTTTTTTTATTTTAATTCTGACAAAAAAAAGTACATGACTTTTCAACAATTTTTGTAATGTTAGACCATCTCTAATTTTATTAAAATAAAACTAGTGATATTCAAAATTTTTAAAACAATCCATTGCATATCTAAATTCTTTAAAAATAAAATTAAGATATTTTTGTTCTTTTCGTATTAAAGATTGAACTATAAACACACTGGTAAACTAATTGAGTTGACATGAATAAAAAAGGGAAAAAATAAAATAAAGTAATACTTACATGCAAAATTAGCTTAAATTATTATTATTATTTATTAGTATTTATAAATATTTTGTTAGTTTTTTTTTTATGTGGTGATGAATAATATGAATTAATAAAAATGGCCTATTCAATTAATCCTTACATTTATCTTTGACAAAAAAAAAATTGCTTACATGCTTCTTCAGTTCTACTTTTTAATTACCATTCTTTTGAGACTTCACGGAGAAGATGTGTTTGCGTAGAAAAATTTTAGAGATTCCATGAGCATTTGGCTAATATCAAATTAAATTATTTAATTTTTATCTTTTAAAATTGTTTCAATGCTTATTAAAAAAAAAATCCACATGAATAGAGTTTTTGCTAAACTAATTAAATAAATATGTCTGATAAATATATAAAATTTTTTACTTTATATTAATAATTATTATCTTTTATTATGTCTCACGAAATATAACCTTATTGGACAATCCACAACATTTCATGCCTTGGAGTAGAAGGAGACCATCTAATTCTGGAAATAATTACACAAAAACATAAAAATATTATAACCTTCAAAGAAAATCATCAGGAAATTCATATCATCAGCCTTCCATTCATCCAACCTTGACTGGGGCTTTATTTAAATTTTGATCAACATCTGCTGCAGTCTCTAGCAACCTTGAATCCTGCATTAAAGACTATAATCAAGAGTTAACACAGACAGCAATAAGATCATGCAATAGAAATTTCACTCATTCACATCTCTAAAACAATGAATTAAGCAGATTAGTTTTCATATTAGCTCACATCATTAATGTTTAAGTTTGCTAATGAGAGCATTCATGGATAATTAATGAGTAAGTAGAGAGAAAGAAACTAACCTTCTCATGCATTCACTTCAAATTTGTTTCTGTGAAGCTTTCCCTTCAGTTGATTTGCCTTAATTGCTACTATTATCCAAAGCTTGTCGTAGACTCTGTCAACTAACTGAAAACAAGCATACCTCCATGAGTCATTGAAGTACAAAACGCTACAAACTCCAACAAATCCAGCCACAAAACCCATTCCCAAACCACTATAGAACCAAAGCATTTCGGAGTCATCTTTCCTCGTATTCCCAACTTTTTCATGACTTTTAGGCAATTCATCTGCATGCTCTGAACAATTATTCAATGGAAATCCACAAAGTCCATTGTTGCCAATGTAGATGGATATGTCATCTAAAGTCTGAAGTTGATTTCCCAAAGGAAGTCGTCCAGATAAGTGATTAAATGACAAATTCAATTGACTTAAAAAGTTCAAATCAGAAATGCTGGGTGGAATAGAGCCAGAAAGATCATTTTTAGACAAGTCCAGCGATTCTAGTGACTTTAACTTGCCAATGTTCCAAGGGATATGCCCATCTAATTTGTTTCTAGACAAATTCAGGTTTTGTAGACCTGAAAGATTCATCAACTCCTTTGGAATCTCTCCAAAAAAGTTATTTCCTGAAAGGTCAATGGAATATAGGAATCGAATTGTACTTGTATATTCAAGCTCTATTCCTTTAACATAAGCCTGAATATTCTCACCATAGCTATCTTCTTCAGAATAAACATAAGGATTATAACTAACTTGATAGTCCCAAAGTCCTTCGTTTTCGTGCATAACAATTGCAGTAAAACCACCAAAACAAGTCGGAATGGTTCCAGTCATCATGTTGTTTGCCAAGTTTAATATTTGAAGAGAAGCTAGGGAGCATAGCTGCAGAGGAATCTCACCTTCAAATTTATTGGAGTGAACATTGAGTACTTTCAATAAAGATAGGCTTTCACCTATCCACGAAAGAATAAAACCATCAAAAGCATTCATGCTAAGATCAAGAGTCTCCAAGGATTCTAGTTGTCTTAATGACATTAGGATATTTCCTTGCAGATTATTATTTTGCAGATGCAGGGAAACAAGAAATTTTTGAGAACCCAAGGACATTGGAACATGGCCACTCAGCATATTATTTGACAAATCAATGACACTTAAATATTTCAAATTTCCCCAACACGAAGGTATTCGCCCTGACAGATGATTTTTCGAAAGATGGAGAATTTCTAAACTTTCAAGCCCGCATAAAGAAGCAGGAATGGTACCATTCAAATAGTTGTTGGAGAGGGATAAAAATCGCAAATTTGGCATCACTTTGCTGATGTTATGGGGAATCTGGCCATGGAGCAAGTTGTTGGAGATATCCAATATACTTGCTTCAGAATGATAATGTGTAAAAGAAGCATTGAACTTGTTCGATTTCAATAATATGTACCTAGAAATAGCCATAGGATCCGGAATACCTGCTTCAGAAGATGTGTTGAATTCCCTCAAATTTGGCAAGTTTCCAAAAACCTGATTATAAGATAGATCCAATCCTATAACATCGGAAGAAATGTTCTCAAACCAGCCAGGGATGCTATCAGAGATGCTTGCATTAGACATATGTAAAAATGCAATGCTCTTTTGTGTCTTGAGCCACTGTGGAAACCAAGGCCCTAATTTGCAAGATGATAAATCAATATTGGAAAGTTGGAAGGGAGGAACCCATTTGGGATCAATGTCAAAATCTAAAGAATTCCCACTCATAATCAACTTAGTCAAGCCTCTGAGCTTTAAAAAGTGAAGTTCAGAAACATTTCCTTGCAATGAATTATGACTGAAATCTAGTACGTCTAGGTTGTAAAGCTGTCCAATTGATACAGGAATCGGACCACAGAAAGAGTTGCGAGAAAGTAAAAGATATTTTAGGCATTTAAATTGTCCCAAGTTATTCGGAAGACTACCAGAAAATGAATTGTTGAAAAGATATAGATTCTCTAAACTGTTCTGGATGCAACTGGATGAGTTGCCAAAAGGTCCAGAAATCTCACCGCTGAAAGTGTTGGATTCCAAGTGCAGCTCACTCAAATGGCAAAGCTTGGTCAACGTTTTGGGTATTTTACCTTCCAGAGAATTATAAGACGGATCAAGGAAAGCAAGAGAATTAAGATTACCCATCTCAGTTGAAAGAGAGCCTCGGAAAGCACTATAACTCAGATCAAGATGTTGAAGGTTGGTAATATTAAATAACCATTTGGGGATTGTGGAATTGAAGTTGTTCCAACTAAGAGTGACAACCTCAAGACATGTAAGATTGACACGTGAAACATGACCAGTTATGGAAAGCCCACAAGAAGACAAATCTGATTCTAGTAGAAAAGGAAGCATGTTTATTGACTGCAACCAATTGTAGTGATGGAAAGCCTCAAGAAATGTATTATATGTGATTTATTCAAAATCTAGTATTTTATGAAACTTCCAATACAATCAGATGCCATAGATACATATGGAAACAAGTGGATACAAGTAAACAATAGGAAAAGGTTACAAAATCTTACAAAAACTGAGCCAAAAATATTTAAATAAGTAACCAATCAGTAGTATAAGTTGAAATCAATAGCATTACTTGAAACATATTTACCAAGTAACAAACTTGTTATTTTTTTATGGCTTGAATTTTGAATGTCTTCATAAACTCGAATTATAATCCAACCCAAAGGCTTCGCGCTGTGACCCGATTAGGATAAAAACTTAGTCCCGCAGCATGAACTAGTATAAATATTATAATATTCTGCCATTTGTGGTAGAGTTGTGAAATATTCAAGAAGCACACAGGGGTTAAGGTTTGAGATTTCTGAGTGATTGTATTTTGCTTTTTCATCATAGTGAAACTTTTTCTCTTATCTTATTTGTGGACGTAAACATTATGGTTGAACCATGTTAAATCCGGTGTTTGTAACACCCCAAGATTTTAAATTTTAAATTTATGAGCATTTTTGGTATTTTAATTTTATTTAAATTTTAGGAATTTTTTTGAGATTTTTCGGATTTTAAAAATCGGGTTCGATTTTCCGAAAATATAAACTTTGAGGATTTTTAAAAATTAATTTAAAGACCACGTGGCAAAACTAAAAATATATTTGGAGTCTACGTATTTTTTTGAGTTTTATGGAATTTTTTCGGAATTTTTGGACCTCGTTTTCGGTCCCGAGGCAGAGTAAAAATTTAAAATTTTGTATCCTGAATCGAATCGGCCGAATCGAACCGGACCGGATCGGACCGGTCGAATCGGACCGGCCCTTTTCCTTCTTCCTTTTCTTTCCTCGCGCTTTTTCCTTCTCCCTTTTCTCTCTCGTTTCTCTCTCCTCCTCCCTGCTGCCAGGCCGCCTCCCTGCGTCCTCCTCGCCGCCCGCCTCGGCCGTAACGGCCCGAAAGCGCGCGCGCGATCTCCCCCTGCGCGACTTCCTCGGCCAATCCGCCCGATCCGGCCACCAATTGGACCGGTCTTGTGTCCCAAATCATCTACTCGTGAGCTTTCCATAGACACCAAGAACGCCGAAATCCATCGAGCGGATTGTCCGATTTTTGCTCGGAAGATTTTAGCCCATTTCGACTTTTGGGCTAGATTTCTCGAAAATCGTGAATCCACGAGAAAACCGAGGCCACCAAAGACGCTCCATTCGTCGAGAGCTTCAGAACGACATAAATTTGAATTTTTCCGACACCATTTTTCGGTGGGTCCCACGGAACTTCGAAGGGTATTTTCGACCCTTAAAGGAGCTTAGAAAATTCTGAAAAAATTATGTACTAACACCAGTGTTATGGGCTTAGTGTAGGTATCCTCGAGTCGCGGAAATTCGCGATTGGCCAGATTGCAAATTTGGGCGAACGGACCGTTCTGGAAAAGTCCCCGAATTGGATCGAGGTTTTGGCTAGCCCCCCATTGTCAGATGTCCCGAGCGCGTTCCCGAAGTCGGAATCGGCAAAGGTAAACCCGAACCTTGCTTTTTCGTAATTTTCTAGTGCTTAAATAGGATTAAAAATCCATAAAATATTCGTGGTAGCTTAGAAAATTACGATTCTTTTTGCAATAGCTTAGTAATATTGCTAAGGACCGCGGGGCAAAGTTTTATAATTTTTAGAGCTTGTTTGGGCAGTTTTTGCAAAAATGATCAATAATAAGGACTAAATTGAAATTTTGCGTATTGTGATGGGTGATTGATTTGATGGGCCCAGGAGGGGCTGTGTGATATGATTGAACTGTTGATATATGGATTGTGAATATAGAAGTGCGTTTTTAGCCCTTTTGCAGGTTGGGTAGGTCCTAGGTATAGGGGAGACTCTGCCGGATTTTCGGCACGACTTAGGACGTAATTGGTCTTTTCTTTGTTTGTATTGAGTCAGATTGTATTAAATAAATGTAATATGATTGTCAGGTGAGCCGGGACAGCCTTCTTCCTCCTCCCAGCCGCCACAGTGATTGTCGTCAAGTCTGTGAGTAGAATATTAATTTTAATTGTAATTTCGATATTATTATATGTTCAGCATGCCCATGCATCACTTATATGCATATATTTATGTAGTTAAACTCTAGGCACGATTTTTGATGCATTGATAAATGTTAAAGTGCCATGTATGTTGTTGTGGTAATTTGGAGCAGTGTGCGTGCGTTGGCGTGCGTGTGATGTGGTGTGGACTATGGATAGGACGGGTAGACACGGCTTGAGTTCTTCGCTGGGACCCGGTCCTTCGGGGTAGACACGGCTTGAGTTCTTCGCTGGGACCCCGATTTGGTATTTAAGTGGAAGTCCGAGCTGAGTTCTTCGCTGGCACCAGGTTGGATTTAAGAGAGCTGTATAGGGGATCAGCTCCCATATATTATGATTGATGTTACAGGGTGCGTGAGTGCTCCAAATTACCTTTTTGATGTTATGATGTGAAAATGATGTGGATGTTGCATTTCACTCTACAGGGTGCATTAGATTTAGATAGTTATAGAGATTATGGTTAAAATTGATATTTTACTCTCTGAGTCGAACGCTCACTCCTGTTCAATATTTTTTCAGGTTACAGGAGGATTTTATTTTGGTTAACCTGCTTTTCTCCTTCGCAGGTTGTTTATCAATATTTGTGTAATTTTAATTACTCCTAGAATTTCCGCATGTGTTAGCAGTAATTATTTGAATTTGGTCTGTAATATTATATTCATGTTGGACCTGTAAACTTAATATTTTAAGTCTGTTTTGATGGATTGGATGAGGGAGCTGAGCTCCCGTTTATTATTATGTTGATGAGTATGTGGAGGGTGAGCTGAGCTCCCCAATTGACTATATATTGTGTTTACAGGTCGGGTGAGTCGAAAACTCCCCGTTGGAAAGTCCATTTTATGACCGGACTCTGTCCGTTTGTTTTTTTGATATTGGGCCCAAATGGGCCTTAGAGTTGGGTTAATGAACAGTTAGGCTTACTACGGGCCTCGGGGGCTTTAAGCTGGCCCAGGTCCTAGTGCCGGTCCGGCCCATAGGTTGGGTCGTGACAGTGTTATTCTTCTTCTCTTTTCTATATTGTGTGATTGTGTGATTTGTGTATATGTCTTAAATTTGTGTGCCTCATATAACAAAGCTCAATCCCTTAATCACCACTTCATGAAACAGAATTATTTCTTGCATTTCATCAAACACCTTATGTGCAAACTCAATTCCTTCTTTGCCATAGCAATACCTTGAGTGCTACTATTATCCATTTGTTTGCCTTTCTCATTTTTCAACTCTTTTTCACTAATTGAAGGATCCTCTTGTTCAGCCGATGCTTTGATTCCTCTTCTAACCAATCCCCACCCCGAAACAACATACCCAAAAAAGAAAAGAGAAAGGAAAAATAAGAAGATTAAAGAATAATTACCTTTTGTAGGTCATTTGTCAAAGCATCAATTAAATAATTAGAACCTAAAGTGCAAACAACCAATTGTATAGATGTGATACAACAAGTTCCAGTAAGACTTGATAGGCAAATGTATTTTTTTTAAGAGAAAACATCACTACTATTAATCAAATAATGGATAAACAAGTTCACCATTTTCCTACATCTCTTTTTGATAGCTTGGTTCTCAAGCTAAATCTCATACAGGATCTCCAATGACTTTATAAATAGCCTTCTCACATCCAAATTTCTTTCTATCATCATGTCAAAAATTGTTTTGTCCAACATACAATAGTCGCTTTCAATTGAGAAAATGAGCCAAAACTTGAATCAATGAAGTGAATAATCCGGAACCAAACATAAAAGACATTTTCCTCAACTAGAATACCCATCCAAGTTCATATAAAAAGTGAAGAACTTCCTCCTTATATGAAGTTAAGAAATGGAGAATCTCATACATAATTCAAGAATCAATAACAATGAACTCAAACCTCTTCAACAAGCATATCATTGCCAAAGGAAGAAGTTGTAGCTCTTAGACAAGTTGTTGCTCACCCACCATGGCTCTGCTCTCTTTTAATGGAAGTGGCAATGGTTTAATAGTTATTTACAGCCGTTTGGGTCACGTGCTCAAGTGACTCAAAAATTGATTCTAATTGCCTATTTTTAATAGTATAGGGGTTTATAAGTTTCATTTAAAAATTATGGGAGCCTAATTGTGCCCAAACTTTCTTTAGGAGCTTATTGATAAGTTTTTCTTTGCCAATGATTTTAAAAACTTCATTATCATCATTTTTGTTGTAGTTTTTGTAGAGAAGTTTTTTGAACTATTCAATAAAAAATAACTTTTTAATATGCTCTAAGATACAGCAGATATTTATTGGGATATTGTAAATTAGATATACAAAATTATTGATAAAGATTTCATGCACTAAAAGATCTTTATTCATAACTTTGATTGGATTTAAATTAGATACAAATTATAGTTAAGTCTTTTTATCTATTTTTGGAAGTTAAAGGGCTTATTTGTGCCAATAACTTATTTTATCTATTTTTAAAAATTCAAAATACTTACTTGCTCTTTTTTAAAAGTTCAAGTACTTAATTAAACCCAACAACACTTTAAGAGCTCATGTGACTATTTAAAATAACTTAAAGGGTCTAAATAGATCTTTTATCTTGTAAGAAATAAAAATTTTCCATAATACATTAATTTTTTATAAAAAAAAAAAAGACACTATAAATCACCAAAAATCAAATCGTAAATTACTCATTGTCATCAAAATCAATTAATAATTATAAGATATTAATCTTGTAATTTCTTTGAAGAGATTTTACAATCACATAAATATAAAATTTGTAAATTAAAAATTAAGAAATAAAGTCCTGACAAAAAAATTAAAAAATAAAAAATGCAATAAAAAATAATAAATGTTTAAAATGAGGGACAAGAAAAAAAATTGTAAATGTGTGCTCATAAATATTTGTGATGAAACCAACTTAAAAATAGCAACCATAAAATGGAAATCATGATATGTGGTTTCCAAAAGTTCAATATTATACTCTCACAACCAATATTATACTCTTACAACTAATATCAAGCTCATTAATATTTAATATCAAATATATAAACTTTAAATGAATAATATTTGAAAATGTGAAATCTTAAATTTAAATAGCAATTAATATTGGTAAACACATGATGAATTTTTAAATTTACCTCAAAAGAAATTTTATACCCAAAGACATTTTCAAAAGTAATTTTCATATTTCTTTTGACAGAATGTTAATACCCAAATGTGCAAAGTGAGACATTCTCATACTGTTTACTCTACAAATTGAACAAATTGAACACTTAATCAATTCATGGAGTGTAGCGCAACGTTTACCATTACATTAGATCCGTTTGGATTTTAAATATTTCACTTTAATAATATTTTATTCTATTAAAATTTAAATTTATATTAATTAAAGTTTTAATTTTACTTTTAAATTTATATATTTATAAAGATTTGTCATTGACATTCAAAATAAAATAAAATGAAAAAGAGAATTAATCAAGCATTATCAAAAATCTAAATCATATGATATTTTGAAGCTAAAAAAATACACGATATTTTCTGAAATTTTCTTGGAAAATAATTTTGTTTACGTTACATGCTACCCGGGGAAGGGATCATTCATGAGCAGACCCTTTTCTGGAAATCAAAGGTAAGAAGAAGCAAAAATAGAAAATAAGATAAATGGAATAATAATAATAAAAAAAAAGGTAGGTAGTGTTGTTTTGCAATTGGGATATTTGTGGCAAGAGAGTTAATGAGATTTTAACCTAAGTATAAAAGGAAAAGAAAGAAGAAACAAAATCAATTCTTCTTCCTCTCTTCAAAGTGGACTGCGCCTTGGTGAGTCCATCTCCTCTCTTCTTTTCTCACTTGATTCAAAGAAAAATCTCTTGTTTTATTTGAATTAAAATTGCTAGAAAAGATTTCTAGTGTCCTAAATACCTATTAACCTTCACTCAAGCACTAAACCCCATCTTCAAGTGGTTGGCAAAGCTTGAGAGGCAAAATTTGGGGCTGCCATTGTTGCTTCTTGATGTGCTTGTGGTGGACAAGCTAGAGGGACAATATTTGGGGTCCTAAGAACATCCTAAGATTACATCAATTGTGCATCAAGAGGTTAGTACCTAAAAATCCCTCTTTTAGTTAGGGTTTGATAGAATTAAATGTTAATTCATAATCTTTAATGTCAAATCAAATTTTAATGTATGCTAAAATATGTTTTGGTATATAATTGGGCATTGGAAATTGATTAAGTTCATAAGAAACTTGGTATGGTGCATGTAACTTTAGAAATAATTTTTGAAATTCAAGGTTCTAATGCCCAATAATCACACTTTCACTCCTTCAATTGGTATCAGAGCCACTATATTTGCCATTAAGATTGATTATGAGGTTTAATTGTGTGATTGGATCAAATTTGGATTGATCTAAAGCTGTTTGGATCTCACCATGGTGGCGGCATGAATGTGAAGAATACCCCTAGGGAGTGTTTGTGTTATGCGCTTGGTTTATGGGCCAACCATGCAATTGTTGTATATCTTAAGGCCTATAATTAGGCCTATACCTAATTAAATTATGTAATTAGGAATTTTAATCACACAATTAATTTTTGAAAAATGTTTTCAAGGTATTAAATTTGGAAAGGGTTTCTAAATTTAAATTTATTTGAATGAGATTTAAATCTGAATTTTGGTTGAATATGTGATATTCAATTTAATTTTTGAATATGTATATTTTATTTAATTGTTAAATTTTAATATGCATGATGGATGATCATGGACAATAAAAGGCCAATTGTTAAATTTTAAAATTATTTGCATGTTTACTGGCTCAATGGGATCAACTTAACTAATGCAAGATAAATCAATAATGGATGTGCTATAGATTTTGAGCATTAGGGACTAAATAAATGATTGAACCTCACATGAGATGTGATAGGCAAGGAGTTGCTCACTTACAGTTTATTGTAATTCTAATAATGGACACGCCTGAGGATGATCAATAAGACTATAAGAACTCAATCACCCACTAGAAATCCATCCAACTAGGATTTCCATTTTCCTACTTTGGAAATGTAGGATTCGCCAAGTTAGTGGGAGGACCAATTTGATTAAAAGACCATAATCATTTTAGTTAATTACTTGATACATTTACTAATTAATCTAGTTATTTTCTGCAGTTAATTTTCTGATAATAATGAGCATACAACAACTACCACCATCCAATATCCTTGCGCGCAAACTTGATCACAATAGGTTGACGGGACCTAATCTTTCTGATTGGCTAAGAAATGTAAAACTTGTTCTGAACCTAGAATGTATTGGATATGTTTCAGACTCAAAGGTTCCTGGTTCCTTACCTCCAGAGGCCACTCAAGAGGAACTAGATACTTTGGACAAGTGGAAGGAGCATGATATGAGAGCCAAATATTACATGCTTACTTTTATGACTAATGAGTTACAAAAGTAGCATGAATATATGCAAAATGCAAGCGAGATCCTCCTTCACCTACAAGAGTTATATGGTGAACACAGTAGGAATGCTAGGTATGAGATATCTAGACAGTTATTTCGCATGAGGATGTCTGAGGGACAGAATATAGGAGATCATGTCCACAAGATGATTCGACTTATTGAGCAGCTGGAACATCTTTACTTCCACATGGATTTCCAACTATAGAAGGATCTGATTCTTCAGTCTCTGCCTGAGTCATTTGGGAATTTTGTGAGAAATTTTATTATGACAAAGAAGAGTGTACTTTGGTTGCGTTGCTTAACATGCTGGTTATTACACAAAAGAATATACTGAGCAATAAAGGAAAATAGGTGATTTTGATTGCATCTTCTTCTTCTGCTGGAAGTCCAAAAAGAAGAAGGGCAATAAGAATAAGAAACCTCAAATTCCTAGACCTTCCAAGAAGATAGCCAAACAGAAGGGCAAGACCGAAGCTGACAAAGGCAAGGGAAAGCGTTTTCACTGCCAGAAGGATGGGCACTGGAAAAGGAACTGCCCAGAGTATCTTGTTTCTCTGAAGGACAAGAAGGATAGACCTTCAGAAGGTATGTCTGTGTCTTGTTATTTAGATTCTAATGATACTCATTATTCATCAACAGCTTGGTTTTTAGATATTGGTGCTAGTTCTCATATTACTTTTAATATGCAGGAACTAGTAAGTAGTAGCAGCTTACAGTCACGAGATATTAGACTCCGGGTTGGCAATGGCTCAACTATTAAAGCTTTAGCCATAGGATCTAAATCTTTATACATGTATAGACATGTTTTGTATGTACCTGATACTTTTAAGAACATCTTTTCTATATTTAGTTTGACTAGAAATGGCTATGAATTTTAGTTCACAAATGATGTTTGCAATATTTATTTTGGAAATAAATATGTTAACTCGGGTTACTTTATTATTTAGATAATAATGTTAAATACAAATCTAATGCAAGCAATCTAAATGAATGTAATGCCATGATGAAAATCAACTTAAGTTGAAAATATATTTAGCACTTAAGATTAGGTCATATTGCAGAAGATAGGATTGCAAAGCTGGAGAAAATAGGGATTTTATCGTCATTAGTTCTGAACCTACTCTAACTTATGAATCATGCCTTCAAGGCAAAATGACTAGATCACCTTTTGTTAGACAAGGGTTAAGAGCTGAAAATATTTTGGAATTGATACATAGTGATGTATGTGGTCCATTTAAGAAAATTGCTAAAGGTAATTTTCATTACTTTATTACCTTCATTGATGATAAATCAAGGTTTGGGTATTTATATTTGATGAAATACAAACATGAATCCTTTGAAAAGTTTAAAGAATTTAAATGTGAAGTAGAAAATCAAACAGGAAAAAGTATTAAAACTCTTCGATCAGATCGTGGAGGTGAATACTTAAGTACTGAATTTGATGAATACTTGAAAGAGCATGGCATTGTCTCCCAACTGACTCCTCCAGGAACGCCACAACTGAATGGTGTATCTGAAAGGAGAAATCGTACCCTATTAGATATGGTACGCAGTATAATGAGCTATACTGATATGCTAGTCTCCTTTTAGGGATTTGCATTAGAATCAGCTTTGCATATTCTGAATAGGATTCCATAAAATCAGTTTTTTCCACACCTTATGAGATATGGCATGGAAGAAAATCAAGTCTTAAGCATATTAAGATTTGGGGTTGTCCAGCTTATATTAAAAAGCTGAACACTGATAAATTGGAAATCAGATCAGAAAAAGGTCTATTTGTTGGATATCCAAAAGAAAGTTTTGGATATTATTTTTATTTGCTTACATCACAAAGGGTTGTGGTAAACAGAGATGTCATATTTTTTGAACAATAGTTTATTTAAGAAGGTGGCAAAGGAAGGCAAATAGAGTTAGAATTAGAGAATTTTGATCAACCAACAGATCAAATGGATATAGATCTATCTAGTCAACCTATACCTATTAATGAGATATAGATCCATCTAGTTTACTCTATAGTAATTCCTCGCAGATCGACCAGGATATCTCACCCACCAGTGAGATATGGTTTTCTTCATGAAGATGAACAAGAGTTGTTTACTCATGAAGAAATAGATCATGGAGATAATCCTCTTACCTATGAAGAAGCTATATCAGATATAGACTCTTCAAAATGGATTAAAGCTATGAAATCCAAAATTGATTCCATGCATAAGAACTAAGTTTGGGACCTTATTGACCCACCTGAAGGTATTGTACCTATTGGGAATAAATGGGTTTTCAAGAAGAAAATTGGTTCTGATGGAAAGGTAGAGACCTATAAAGCAAGGCTAGTAGCGAAAGGGTTTCGGCAAAGGCAAGGAATCGACTATGAGGAGACTTTCTCGCCTGTTGCCATGCTCAAATTAATTAGGATTCTATTAGTAATAGCTACATACTATGATTATGAGATTTGAAAGATGGATGTCAAAATAGCTTTTCTCAATGGATACATAGATGAAAACATTTTCATAGAACAACCTAGGAGTTTTGAATCCCAAGATAGTTCCAAGGTTTGTAAGCTAAAGCGATCCATTTATGGGTTAAAACAAGCTTCGCGGAGTTGGAACATCCATTTTGATGAAGCCATTAAGTCATTTGGTTTTATAAAAAATGTGGATAAACCATGTGCATATAAAAAGGTTAGTGATAGTACTGTCACTTTTCTTATCTTATATGTAGATGATATTCTGTTGATAGGTAATGACATAGGTATATTGACAACTGTCAAGATATGGTTGTCAAATACATTCTCCATGAAAAGACTTAGGGGAGGCAACCTATATTCTTGGAATTCGCATCTATAGAGATAGAGAGAAAAGAATAATTAGTTTATCCCAAAGTCTATACTTGGAAAAGGTGTTAAAGAGGTTTAACGTGCTTGATTCCAAGAGAGGATTGTTACCAGTGAGACATGGTATCCACCTTTCTAAAGAGATGTCTCCAAAGACACTTGAAGAAAGAGATAAAATGGCTAGGATTCCATATGCTTTGGCTATTGGAAGTTTGATGTATGCAATGATGTGTACTAGGCCGGATATCACATATGCTGTTAGTTTGACTAGCAGGTTTCAATCCAATTCAGGTTTGGAATACTGGATAGCTGTCAAGAATATCCTTAAGTACTTGAGAATAACTAAGGATTTATTCTTGATTTATGAAGGTGGTGACTTGCAATTGGATGGTTATACTGATTCTGATTTTCAATCAGATATCGATGATAGAAAGTCTACCTCTGGGTTTGTATTCATTTGTAATGGAGGTGCAGTTAGTTGAAAGAGTTCCAAATAGAGTACGACTGCTGATTCCACTATAAAGGTTGAGTATATTGCTGCATCAGATGCTGCAAAAGAGACTATTTGGATAAAGAAGTTCGTGATAGAACTTGCAGTAGTTCCTTCCATTGAGTCAGCAGTTCTTCTCTACTGTGACAACAATGGAGCGGTCATACAGGCTAAGGAACCCCGGTCTCACCAGAAATCCAAACACATAGAAAGGTGCTACCACATTATCAGAGAGATAGTTGGGCGAGGCGATGTAGCCAAGCAGAAAATAGCATCAGCTGAAAATCTAGCTGATCCATTCATGAAACCTATGTCACAAGCTCAGCTAGACCGACATCTTGAGAAGATGAGTCTAAGATATTGTAATGAATGGCTCTAGTGCTAGTGGGAGATTGTTAGTAGTATGCCCTAGAGCATATCATTTTGTATGTATCTAGTACATATTTTATTAATAAAAGGCAATTTCACTTTTCCGTTTACATAATATATTTATGTGTAATAGAAAAGGTCCATTGATATTTTGTTAGAAATTCTATTCTTAAGTTGTTAAGAATATGAGTGACAGTATTTCTCACACAAACTATCATAAATTGGTTCACAATCAAGGATACTTGTAACACCCCTCATCCGACTACAGTGTAGCAGAGTAAGGCATGTCACACTCAGTGCCGGAGCACCCTTTCTTATCTTACCTTATTTCTTTAATAATTTTGAACTCATTATATTTTAAAATAATCCATATTCTTTGGAGAAACTAACAGAGTTTCCCCTTTTTTATTATCGTTTGACGTGATTCACTATTCAGCTATTTGAAATTTTCAATAACATTTTCAAATAAAGATCTCATCCATACTCATCATTTTTTATAGTGTCCATATATTTCAATTCTTATTCATTACCATGCATATCCATTCATGCTCATTTCATATATCAAAATTCTCAAATTTCCATTAATTACATAATTTACAGACTAATTACATAATTTATAATTTACATAATATACAAATTAATTACAATTTCATAATTTACATTTTAACATAATAACTAATTATAAATATATAAAATAACTTTTGTGAGCCATATCTACATGCATTGTTGAGGAGGTGACAACCTTGAGCACTTCTGACACTTCTGCAGATCCGACTCTAAAAATCCCAGTCTAATATCCACTGGGCTTTATCTTCAGTACCTGCGCGAGGAAACAAATCCATTGCGCTAAGCAATGCTGCTTAGTGGTATGATAATATTGTTAGTAATATGCCCTAAAGCATATCATTTAGTATGTATCTTGTACATGTTTTATTAATAAAAAAGGCATTTTCACTTTTCCATTTACATAATATATTTATGTGTAATAGAAAAGGTCCATTGATAATTTGTTAGAAATTCTATTCTTAAGTTGTTAAGAATATGAGTGACAGTATTCTTGCACAAAGTATCATAAATTGGTTCACAATCGAGGATACTTCACAATAAGGAAATGACTTATCCAAAAAGATTGTAATCATATTTGTTCCTAAGTTATTTATATGAGATGTAAATAAGATGGAATGGTGAGTCTCATTCCATATAACAAACATGATAAGCACTTATGCATGATAAGTAGGCCGAACCAGTGACATTTATGACAAGCACATGGAGTTTACTCTTGTCAATGCATTTTCATAAATCATATCAGCACATATAATCTTTAGACCTGAGATAACACAGTTATCTTGTATATAGGTGGTTTGAGTTTGATACTGCTTTCATACTTATACTGTGTATGGGTATATGGGTATGTGTTGGCTCCTACTAGTTATATATAGAGGTAGGTGTTGATCAAGATGGAATCTGTTACCTTAAGTAAATAGGGATAAAATTCTATGTTCATTTAATTGTTCTTGATGTTTCAAGTTCCTGGCCAGGATAGATAGATTTAATCAGAAAAAAGTTTTTTATGAGAAAAATCTTTTTAATCAAGAATTGGAATTAAAAGAGAATATAATATTCATAGAAAATGGAATTTGACATAGGTTTGGTTTGCAATTAGATTGCAAAGTCCCTAGCATGGCTTGAAACCAAATCTAGGTTATTGGATGTATAGTATAAGTTAAATTTATATTTAAAGTGTTTAAATATGAATTTAATTATGAGAAATTAATTAATAGAGATTAATTAATTAATTTATATTTAATATAAATTGATTAAAAGAGGAGAAATAATTATTTTGGGTTGAGAACTCAAAATTACAACACAAGGGTAATTTGATCATTTCACAGGGTGACATGTGGCACCATGAGATGGTGACACATGGCACCATATAAACTTGCTATTTGTCTTCCAATGATGTAAGATGATCAAAGTCAAGATTAAATCTAGCTTTGACAATTGGCTTAATGTGATTAGGTCAATTAAAATTCTGAGCCAATCAGGTGATGACATATAGCAAGGGTTTTAAGTGATGACCTAGCTATATAAAGTGATGTTATGAGAAAATAAAAATCAGCCACTCTTCTTATTCTCTCATATGTGCCGCCACCTCTAAGACTCTCCTCTCCTCTTCATCTTCTTCTTTCATCAATTCAAAGAAAATTGTTCATATTCTCTTGAATTAAAATCGCTAGAAATTTTTTCTAGTGTTCTATATACATCTACAACCTCTCTAAAGGCAAATCCCTAATTTCTAATTGGTTGGCAAGGCTTTAGAAGCTGTTCAAGGGGCTGCCATTGGTGATCTTGGTGTGGATAAGCTAGAGGGACAACATTTGGGGTCCTAGGTGCTTCCCAAAGGTACCAAACACATCTGCAATGCATCAAAAGATTAGTGCACATGTTCTTGAATTAATCTAGGGTTCTAATGAATTAATTTGTTAATTCTAAAATCTTAAATGGAAAATATAGATCCTAATACATACTAAAAGAGTTTTAATATGAAAGTGAACATTGAAATCAATAGGTAAATAATGAATCTTGCATGATGCGTGAGACCCTAGAAGAAATTTTTGAATTCAATGTTCTAATCTAATAATTTTCATACTTTCGCTCCTTCAATTGGTATCAGAGCCACTATATTTGCCATTTAGATTGTTAATTATATGATTTAATTGTGTGATTTGATCAAGAGTTGATTGAATCATTGCTAGTTGGACCAACAATGTGGCGGTATAAAGAAGAGTTCCATTGGTGCGTATAGTTTGGTGCATTTAACCATGCGTATGGCTTTTGGGCTTGGTTTCAAGGCCCATAATTAGGCCCATGACTAATTAAAGTGTTTAATTAGGAGTTTTAATCACACAATTAAATTTTGATTCAAATCTGAATTTTTAAATTTATTTGAATGTTATTCAAATCTGAATTTTTAAATTTGTTTGAATCATATTCAAATCTGGATTTTTAAGTTGAATATGAGATATTCAATTTAATTCAAGTATGATTGTTTTATTTAATTGTTAAATAGTAATATACATGATGGATGATCATGGACAATAAAAGACCAATGTGATTGAATTTATTTCTTTCATGTTTCTTTGGATTGTAAATTAATTAATTTATTTTAATTTATTTTGGTGGCATGTATTATAAAGGTTGTAATATTTTTAAGGATTGTAATTTCATTCATTTGGTCCTTGTAAATTCGCCTTGGTATGCCAAGGATTACTATGTAATTGAATTGCAAGAAGATCAAGGAGGTCAAGAGCATTGGTGGGACCAGTGGGAGGAATTCAAGATCAAGTGTTGATTATGTACTCCTTCAGCAACTCTTGTAATGTGAATGAATGAAATGCACCTAGGAATGCCCTGATTCAATTCTTGGTGGCTCAGAATTGAATCCCTTAGAAAGTCCATGATCATACCATATTTATATGTTTATCCATGAATGCATGAGATGTATGGGAATGTATGCAAGTATATGATATGTGTATGCTAATTGGATAATGTGTAAAGTGAGACCATAATAGTAATTAGGCCAACCACAAAATCTTCCAAACAAATGATTAAGTTGGAAAATGTATAATTAAAGGTAATTATATCATGGGCCCTCTATTGAAGTAATTATTTTAAGAAATTTTAAATACTTGTATATGATGCAATTAATTTAAGAGATTTTCTTAAGAATACTCGTTAAGCATGAGATGTTGTAAATATGTAAATGGTTTGGTGGCCAATAATGGATGTGCCTGAGGACATTAAAATTATTTGCATGTTTACTAGCTCAATGGGATCAACTTAACTAATGCAAGATAAGTCAATAATGGACGTGCCTGAGATTTTGAGCATTAGGGGCTAGGTAAAGGATTGAACCTCACATGAGATGTGATGGGCAAGGAGTTGCTCACTTATAGTTTATTATAATTCCAATAATGGATGTGCCTGAGGATGATCAATAAGATTATAAGAATTCAATCACCCACTGGAAATCCATCCAACTAGGATTTTCGTTTTC
This sequence comes from Hevea brasiliensis, assembly GCF_030052815.1. Classification (NCBI taxonomy): domain Eukaryota; kingdom Viridiplantae; phylum Streptophyta; class Magnoliopsida; order Malpighiales; family Euphorbiaceae; genus Hevea; species Hevea brasiliensis. The sequence goes on from NC_079501.1 coordinate 97,910,036, forward strand.
TACTTTGGAAGTGTAGGATTCGCTAAGTTAGTGGGAGGACCAATTAGATTAAAAGACCATAATCATTTTGGTTAATTACATGATACATTTGCTAATTAATCTAGTTATTTTTTGCATTTAATTTTCTGATAATAATGAACACACAACAACCACCACCATCCAATATCCTTGCGAGCATACTTGATCACAATAGGTTGACAGGACCTAATCTTTCGGATTGGCTAAGAAATTTGAAACTTGTCCTGAAACTTGAACATATAGGATATGTTCTAGACTCACAGGTTCCTGGTCCCTTAGCTCCAGAGGCCACTCAAGAGGAACATGAAACTTTGGACAAGTGGAAGGAGCATGATATGAGAGCCAAGTGTTATATGCTTGCTTCTATGAGTAATAAGTTACAGAAGCAATATGAAAATATGCAATATGCGAGTGAGATTCTCCTTCACCTGCAAGAGTTGTATGGTGAGCACAACAGGAATGCCACGTATGAGATATCTAGGCAGCTATTTCGCATGAGGATGTCTGAGGGATAAAATGTTGGGGATCATGTCCACAAGATGATTCGGCTTATTGAGCAGCTGGGACATTTTGACTTTAACATGGATTTCCAACTGCAAACGGATTTGATCCTTCAGTCCCTTCCTGAGTCATTTGGGAATTTTGTAATAAATTTCCATATGACTAATGCAAACGGATTTGATCCTTCAGTCCCTTCCTGAGTCATTTGGGAATTTTGTAACAAATTTTCATATGACTAAACAGGAATACACCTTGGCTAGTCTACTTAACATGCTGGTTATTGCCCAAAAGAATATGCCGGGCAATAAAGGGAAAGAGGTAGCTTTGATTGCATCTTCTTCTGCTAGAAAGTCCAACAAGAAGAAGGGCAATAAAAAAAAAAGAAACTTCAAATTCTTGGTCCTTCCAAGAAGATAGCTAAACAGAAAGGGAAAACCAAAGCTGATGGAGGCAAAGAAAAGTGTTTCCATTGCTAGAAGAATGGGCACTGGAATAGCAACTACGCAGAGTATAGCAAGTATTAGCAGCTTGCAGTAACGAGATATTAGACTCCAGTTTGGCAATGGCTCAACTGTTGAACCCTTAGCCATAAGATCTAAATCTTTATACATGTGTGGATATATTTTTGTATTTAAATAAGGTTTTGCATGCACCTGATTTTTTAAGAACATCGTTTCTATATCTAGTTTGACTAGAGATGGTTATAAATTTCAGTTCATAAATGATGTTTGCAATATTTATTTTGGAAATAAATATATTGGTTCGGGTTATATGCATGATGGACTTTATTATTTAGATAATAATGTTAAATACAAATCTAATGCAAGCAATCTAAAAGAATGAAATGCCATTGTGAAAATCAACGCAAGTTCAAAATATATTTGGCACTTAAGATTAGGTCATGTTGCAGAAGATAGGATTGCAAACTGGAGAAAATGGAAATTTTATCCTCATTGGGTTCTGAGCCTACTCCAACTTGTGAATCCTGCCTTCAGAGTAAAATGACTAGATCACCCTTTGTTGGACAATAACTAAGAGCTGAAAATATTTTAGAACTAATACATAGTGATGTATGTGATCCATTTAAAGAAATGGCTAGAGGCGGTTTTTATTATTTTATTACCTTTACTGATGATAAATCAAGGTTTGGGTATTTGTATTTGATGAAATACAAACATAAATCCTTTGAAAAGTTCAAAGAATTTAAATCTGAAGTAGAAAATCAAACAGGAAAAAGTAATAAAGCTCTTCGATCAGATCATGGAGGTGAATACTTGAATACTGAATTTGATGAATATTTGAAAGAGCATAGCATTGTTTCCCAGATGACTCCTCCAGGAACACCACAGCTGAATGGTGTATCTAAAAGGAGAAATCGTACCCTATTGGATATGGTACGTAGTATGATGAGCTATACTGATATGCCAATCTCCTTTTTGGAGATTTACATTAGAATCAGCTTTGCATATTCTGAATAGGATTCCATCAAAATTAGTATCTTTCACACCTTATGAGATATGGCATGGAAGAAAACCAAGTCTTACGCATGTTAAGATTTGAGGTTGTCCAGATTATATCAAAAAGCTGAACACTGATAAATTGGAAACCAGATCAAAAAAGGGTCAATTTGTTAGATATCCAAAAGAGAGTTTTGGATATTAATTTTATTTGCCTACATCACAAAAGATTATGGTAAGTAGAGATGCCAAATTTCTTAAACAACAGTTTTTTCAAGAAGGAGGCAAAAGAAGGCAAATAGAGTTAGAATTGGAGAATTCTGACCAACCAACAGATCAGATGGATATAGATCCATCTAGTCAACCTATACCTATTGATGAAACATCTACAGTTATTCCTCACAGATCAACCAAGATATCTCACCCACCAGTGAGATATGGTTTCCTTCATGAAGAAGAACAAGAATTATTTACTCATGAAGAAGTAGATCATGGAGATGATCTACTTACCTATGAAGAAGCTATATCAGATATAGACTCTTCAAAATGGATTGATGCTATGAAATCTGAGATTGATTCTATGTATAAGAATCAAGTTTGGGATCTTGTTGACCCACCTGAAGGTATTGTACCTATAGAAAATAAATGGGTTTTCAAGAAGCAAATTAGTTCTGATGGAAAGGTAGAGACCTATAAAGCAAGGCTAGTAGCGAAAGGGTTTCGCCGAAGGCAAGAAATCGACTATGAGGAGACTTTCTCGGCTGTTGTCATGCTTAAATCAATTAGGATTCTATTAGCAATAGCTACATACTATGATTATGAGATTTGACAGATGAATGTCAAAACAGCTTTTCTCAATGGATACATTGAAGAAAACATTTTCATGGAACAGCCTAGGGGTTTTGAATCCCAAAATGGTTCCAAAGTGTGCAAGCTAAAGCGATCTATTTATGGGTTGAAATAAGCTTCGAGGAGTTGGAACATCCATTTTGATGAAGCCATTAAGTCATTTGGTTTTATCAAAAATGAGGATGAGCCACGTGTAGTGCTATCACTTTTCTTATCTTATATGTGGCTGACATTTTGTTGATGGGTAATGACACAGGTATGTTGACAACTATAAAGGTATAGTTGTCAAATACGTTCTCCATGAAAGACTTAGGGGAGGCAACCTGTATTATTGGGATTCGCATCTATAGAGATAGAGCGAAAAGAATGATTGGTTTATCCCAAAGTCTATACTTGGAAAAGGTGTTAAAGAAGTTTAACATGCTTGATTCCAAGAGAGGATTGTTACCAGTGAGACATGGTATCCACCTTTCTAAGGAGATGTCTCCAAAGACACCTAAAGAAAGAAATAAAATGGCTAGGATTCCATATGCTTCAGCTATTGGAAGTTTGATGTATGTAATATTGTGTACTAGGTCGGATATCGCATATGCTGTTAGTTTGACTAGCATGTATCAATCCAATCTAAGTTTTGGAACACTGGATAGCTGTCAAGAATATCCTTAAGTACTTGAGAAGAACTAAGGATTTATTCTTGATATATGGAGGTGGCAACTTGAAATTAGATGGTTATACTGATTCTGATTTCTAATCAGATATCGATGATAGAAAGTCTACCTCTGGGTATATGTTCATTTGTAATAGAGGTGCAATCAATTGGAAGAGTTTCAAACAGAGAACGACTACAGATTCCACTACTGGGGCTGAGTATATTGCTGCATCAGATACTGTAAAGAAAGTTGTTTGGATATAAGGAACCTCAGTCTCACCAGAAATCCAAACAAATAGAAAGGCACTACCATATTATCAGAGAGATAGTTGGGCGAGGCGATGTAGCCATGCAGAAAATAGCATCAGCTGAAAATCCACCTGATCCATTCACTAAGCCTATGTCACAAGCTCAGTTAGACCGACATCTTGAGAAGAAAGGTCTAAGATATTGAAATGAATGGCTCTAGTGCTAGTGGGAGATTGTTAGTAGTATGCCCTAGAGCATATCATTTAGTATGTATCTTGTATATGTTTTATTAATAAAAAAGGCATTTTCACTTTTCCGTTTACATAATATATTTATGTGTAATAGAAAAAGTTCATTGATATTTTGTTAGAAATTCTATTCTTAAGTTGTTAAGAATATGAGTGACAGTATTTTTAGCACAAAGTATCATAAATTGGTTCACAATCGAGGATACTTCACAATAAGGACATGACTTATTCAAAAAGATTGTAATCATGTTTGTTCCCAAGTTATTTATATGAGATGTAAATAAGATGGAATGGTGAGTCTCATGCCATATAACAAACATGATAGACACTTATGCCTGATAAGTAGGCCGAACCAGTGACATTTATGATAAGCACATGGAGTTTACTCTTGTCAATGCATTGTCATAAATCATATCAGTGCATATAATCTTTAGACCTGAGATAGCACAGTTATCTTGTATATAGGTGATTTAAGTTTGATACCGCTTTCATACTTGTATTGTGTATGGGTATATGGGCATGTGTTGGTTCCTACTAGTTATATATGGAAGTAGGTGTTGATCAAGATGGAATCTATTACCTTAAGTAAATAGGGATAAAATCCTATGTTCATTTAATTATTCTTGATATTTCAAGTTCCTGGCCAAGATAGATAGATTTAATCAGAAAAGAGTTTCTGATGAGAAAAATCTTTTTAATCAAGAATTGGAATTAAAAGAGAACATAATATTCATAGCAAATAGAGTTTGACATAAACCATGATTCCAGTTCGAATTAGGATTTTGTAATTGAGAGATTCTAGTGCATGGTAACATATGATTATAGGTTCATTTAAGGTATTCCTTATTACTAATTGGGTGGCCATGGCATGCTATGCTAGGTGTTAACCATGGTCTATGAGGTGCCTAAAATGATTTAGAGAAATCATTTATGATAAGAAAAGTTTCTGATGATATTAAGAGTTGATATCATATCTCATTGCCAATTGGTGATAAGCCTAGTGAGTCACACACATACACAAGTAATCACCAAGTTAAATATAATTTAATTAATTAGTTAAAGAGTTGAATTGATTAATTAAATAGGTTTGGTTTGCAATTAGATTGCAAAGTCCCTAGCATGGCTTGAAACCAAATTTAGGTTAATAGATGTATAGTATAAGTTAAATTTCTATTTAAAGTATTTAAATATGAATTTAATTATGAGAAATTAATTAATAGAGATTAATTAATTAATTTATATTTCATATAAATTGATTAAAAGAGGAGAAATAATTATTTTGGGTTCAGAACTCAAAATTACAACACAAGGGTAATTTGGTCATTTCACAGGGTGACATGTGGCACCATAAGATGGGGACACATGGCACCATATAAGCTTGCCATTTGTCTTCCAATCATGTAAGATTATCAAAGTCAAGATTAAATCTAGCTTTGACACTTGGCTTAATGTGATTAGGTCAATTAAATTTCTGAGCCAATCAGGTGATGACATGTGGCAAGGGTTTTAAGTGATGACCTAGCTATATAAAGTGATGTTAGGAGAAAATAAAAATCAGCCACTCTTCTTATTCTCTCATATGTGCCGCCACCTCTAAGCCTCTCCTCTCCTCTTCTTCTTCTTCTTCTTCTTTCATCAATTCAAAAAGAATTATTCATATTCTCTTGAATTAAAATTACTAGAAATTATTTGTAGTGTCCTATATACATCTACAATCTCTCTAAAGGCAAATCCCTAATTTCTAATTGGTTGGGAAGGCTTTAGAAGCTGTTCAAGGGGCTGTCATTGGTGATCTTGGTGTGGAAAAACTAGAGGGACAACATTTGGGGTCCTAGGTGCTTCCCAAAGATATTAAAAAATCTACAATGCATCAAAAGATTAGTGCATATGTTCTTGAATTAATCTAGGGTTCTAATGAATTAATTTGTTAATTCTAAAATCTTAAGTGGCAAATATAGATGCTAATACATATTAAAAGAGTTTTAATATGCAATTGAACATTAAAATCAATAGGTAAATAATGAATATTGCATGATGCATGAGACCCTAGAAGAAAATTTTTGAATTCAATGTTCTAATCTAATAATTTTCATGCTTCTGCTCCTTCAAATATAACAAAGAAAATAATATACAAATAAAAAAAGGAATGGATTATACTTTGGATACTCTAGAATTTAATCTAAGTTAATATAATACTTCTAGTATCAACTATCTTTCGTTATAATTTATTCCTCTTGAGAAGCAATTTATTCCTAAATTCATAGTAGTAATATACTTATATCTCTTTTGCAAATCTTTTTATCATTTCATTCAATACTTTCTAGGTTATCGCAGATTATTTCTTAATAATTAAATTTCAATATTGTTCCAATTCATTTAAATTCTTTCTATTAAATAACTAATCTAATTTATTTTAATATTCTTACTCTTTTATTTAATTGCTAATATTTTCAGTTGCTATTATTCTTAACTCATTTCAATAAATTTCACTGCCCAAGTAACCTATGATAGGCTGACTAAACTAGATAACTGGTCATTGGCACTGGACACCGCAGTGCCTCAGGCCGTCATACCATGGGACGTGAAATGTAGAACGTCAACCATGTATGCAATCAGAATAGCTAAAAAGCCATGATAACATATCAGTATGGCTAAAAACCATGATAACATATAATCGGACATAAAAGCCATGAGTGTGAGCATAAAGCCATGAATATAGGCATAAAGCCATAAATACAGGCATAAAGCCTTACGCAGTACTGCTAAAACAATACCCTATTGACATGCCAATCTATCAAATCTGACACACGTGTCTAAGGAATACATGGGCACACTAGTACCATTAAATGTTCTTATGTTTTATTATTTCATTATAATTTATACATTCATTTGATCATTCATATAATCGCAATTCACATCAATTATCCTTCTATACCATTGTACACAAAGTATTTTTTCTTTCTACAATAATGAGAACTAATGTCCTATGCTTACATTCATTTGATTCATTTATTCAATTCACTAATTACACTATATATATTAGTACTCATAATGGCTTCTTTAATTTCTTTCATTATTTCTTATGTCTTTGAGATTACTATTCATTTTACTGTTCAAGTCAAAATATTGACTTTCTCATACATAATAGTTATATGAGTTCTAATCACATGAAATTACCACATTTTGGTTCACAAAAGTGTTGGCATTAGTTGCCAATCAATACTTAAAACCAATAGAAAATAAATCAAAAATTTCAATTTTGGGTGCTAGAGTTTACTATTCCATTAGGTAATTCTACAGCAAAAATTTTGCCAAATGTTATCAATCAAAGTTATTCCTTTCTGTGTCTTCTTTAATTCCCTTTTTGAATCACTCTATTTGGTGTTTTGTAGCTCAAGTTATGGCCATTTTACCATAACTAGCCGGATTACCTTTTACCCAGAATTTCTGAGCAGTCCTGGTTTTGCCAGATTTGGCAGCTCAACTTTGGCTAGCAATTTCATTTGGTTAAGTCTAGAATTTGAGTTTGTGTTCTACATGAAAGTTGTTCTAAATTGTCTAAACATTTCATTGATATAAATTTCAGGTCAATTAGACCTTTCTACACTAAGTTATGGCCAAATGAATGAATACTGTTCATTTGATCATTTTGCCCAAGCAGAATGTGTGTTACCCGGATTTGGTCAATTTTTAGCTTAGTCTATTTTAGTTTTTTGGGCAGGGTTTCTTCATCAAAGTTGTGCCATTATGTATCTAATTTCATATCTAATTGGCCCAGCACCAATTGAACCAACACAACTCATGTTACAGTTGCCCAAACCTGCTGGACTCACATCCAGCCCTGCAGGTCATCAAAGGCAGCATATCTAACCTCAATTCCATTGGCACAAATCACTTCAATTCCTCATCAAATATAGCCAAATAGTTACTAATTGACCATTGCAACTTTAATTCATGTTCAATTGCATCAACCTCCGAATTTGAGTGTCAAAACCCTAACCCTAATTGACCAAAGTCTTCAGTTCATGCATCTTACTTCTAATTGTTGTACTAATCATATAATTCATACTAGGGGCAGCTAATATGTCACTTTAAATTAAGAAATTCACCTAACCCTAACTCATGTCAAGGCTGGCCAAAATTCCATGGAACATAATCATGCATATTTAATTCATTTTTCATCAAGTTTTCAACTTAACTTAACTTAAATTCATGCTTAGAAGGAAGTAAGAGCAAAGAATATGGCACTAACCTCTTTGGTGGTTTTCTAAGCTTGTTCACACCTCAATTTCTTTCACTTTCTCTTTTTCTAATTGCTGCCCAAGTCTTGCTCTAGTGGTAAAGGTAATTTTTAGTGAAGAGAGGATGAGGTTTTAAGGTGAATTGGAGTGGAGTTTAAAGCTTAATGAAGCTTTAATGGTGGCTTGAGGTTAGAGATGGATTTCGGCTGGTTAGAGGTAAGGGAAGATAGCATTTTTTTGGTTAATTTTCTACCCATTTAACTCTTTTAATGGGGTTTATAAACATGTGTCACAATGTGATTGGGTGGAAGTGTTTTAATGACATCATAGTGATGTCAAAATTCTAATTTAATTCATTTTCTTTTCTTTTCTTTTCTACTCATTTTCAATTAAATTTTTAGCAATATTTATTCATATTTTATGTCATAATAATTATTTATTTAACTGGACAAGTTGGCCAAAAATCATCTCTGAAGACGAAATGATCAAAATGCCCTTCATTTTGCTTAACAGACTAAAATTGTCTGTTCGGTTCTAAAAAATTTTCTAAGCATTTTCTTGGCATTCTAATGCCATCGAAACCTCAATGACTCTTATCTGGAGTCTCAAAAATTATTTCACGAATTTTTCCCCAGGTTTAGGGCTTCTAGCTGTGAAAACAACAACTTCACGTTAGGTTACCCCTCGCTAGGGCACCGGCTCATTTAACTTTGTTGTATTTCATTTTTTAAATTTTTTCTTAATTTTTCTTATACTTATTTGAATTATTTATGACTCCTCACTCTAGTCTAATTATAGTTTCAGACATTCTAACTCTCCGAACAGCCATTGGTTACCGAAACATTTGAATGTACGAAACTACCTAAAGTGAGGACGTTACAATTCTTCCCCTCTAACAAAAATTTCATCCTCGAAATTTACCTAATGTAAATAGTCGAGGAGCTGATAACTCCTTATTTCTTCACCTTACTAGAGAAAACAAATCTGCATTAGTGTCACCTCAACTCATATTAATGCAATGCATGTTATGCACTATCTTATTCTATCTATCTATGCCTTGGAACGCCTAAACCATGCTTTGATACCAATAAATGTAACACCCCTCACCCGACTATAATGTAGCCGAGCAAGGCATATCACACTTGGTGCAGGAGCACCCTTTCTTATCTTACCTTATTCCTTTAATAGTTTTAAACTCGTTATATTTTAAAATAATCCATATTTTTTGGAGAAACTAACGGAGTTTTCCCTATTTTATTATCATTTGACGTGATTCACTATTCAGCTGTTTGAAATTTTTAATAACATTTTCAAATAAAGATCTCATCCATACTCATCATTTCTGATAGTGTCCATACATTTCAATTCTTATTCATTACCATGCATATCCATTCATGCTCATCTCATATATCAAAATTCTCAAATTTCCATTAATTGCATAATTGACAAACTAATTACATAATTTACAATTTACATAATATATAAATTAATTACAATTCCATAATTTACATTTCAACATAATAACTAATTATAAATACATAAAATAACTTTTGTGAGCCCTATCTACATGCATTGCTGAGGAGGTGACAACCTTGAGCACTTCTGACACTTCTGCAGATCCGACTCCAAAAATCCCAGTCTAATATCCACTGGGCTTTATCTTCAGTATCTGCGCGAGGAAACAAATCTATCGCGCTAAGCATTACTGCTTAGTGGTGCGATAAATTAACAAAGAAAATAATATACAAATAAAGAAAGGAATGGATTATACTTTGGATAGTCTGGAATTTAATCTAAGTTAATATAATACTTCTAGTATCAACTATCTTTTGTTCTAATTTATTCCTCTTAAGAAGTAATTTATTCCTAAATTCACAGTAGTAATATACTTATATCTCTTTTGAAAATCTTTTTATCATTTTATTCAATACTTTCTAGGTTATCGCAGATTATTTCATAATAATTAAATTTTAATATCGTTCTAATTCATTTCTAATTAAATTTTGAGTTATGATTAAATGAATGAATATTGTTCATTTGTTCATTTTACCTAGGTAGAATGTGTGTTATCCAGATTTGGTCAATTTTTAGGTCAGTCTATTGTGGTTTTCTGGGCAGGGTTTCTTCATCAAAGTTGTGCCATTGTGTATCTAATTTCATGTCCAATTGGCCCTGCACCAATTGAACCTGCATAACTCAAGTTACAGTTGCCCAAATTTGCTGGACTCTCATCTAGCCCTACAGGTCATCAAAGGTAGCATTTCTAACCTCAATTCCATTGGCACAAATCACTTTAATTCCTCATTAAATATAGCCAAATGGTCTCTAATTGACCATTACAACTTTAATTTATGTTCAATTGCACCAACATCCAAATTTGAGTGTTAAAACCCTAACCCTAATTGACCAAAGTCTTCAGTTCATGCATCTTACTCCTAATTGTTGTACTAATCATATAATTCATACTAGGGGCAGCTAATATGTCACTTTAAATTAAGAAATTCACCTAACCCTAACTCATGTCAAGGCTGGCCAAAATTCCATGGAACATAATCATGCATATTTAATTCATTTTTAATCAAGTTTTCAACTTAACTTAAATTTATGCTTAGAAGGAAGTAAGAGCAAAGAATATGACACCAACCTCTTTGGTGGTTTTCTAAGCTTGTTCACACCTCACTTTCTCTCACTTTCTCTTCTTCTAATTACTGCCCAAGTCTTGCTCCAGTGGTAAGGGTAATTTTTAGTGAAGAGAGGATGAGGTTTTAAGGTGAATTAGAGTGGAGTTTAAAGCTTAATGAAGCTTTAATGGTGGCTTGAGGTTGGAGAGGGATTTCGGCTGGTTAGAGGTAAGAGAAGAAAGCATTTTTTTGGTTAATTTTCTACCCATTTATCTCTTTTAATGGGGTTTATAAATATGTGTCACAATGTGATTGGGTGGAAGTGTTTTAATGACATCATAGTGATGTCAAAATTCTAATTTAATTCATTTTCTTTTCTTTTTTTTCTACTCATTTTCAATTAAATTTTTAGCAATATTTATTCATATTTTATTTCATAATAATTATTTATTTAACTGGACAAGTTGGCCAAAAATCATCTCTGAAGACGAAATAACCAAAATGCCCTTCATTTTGCTTAACAGACTAAAATTGTCTGTACCAATCTAAAAATTTTTCTAAGCATTTTCTTGGCATTCTAATGCCATCGAAACCTCAATGACTCTTCTCTGAAGTCCCAAAATTTATTTCATAAATTTTCCCTGGGTTTAGGCCTTCTAGCTGTGAAAATAGCAACTTCCCATTAGGTTATCCATCGCTAGGGTATCGGCTCATTTAACTTTGTTGTATTTCACTTCTAAAATTTTTATTTAATTTTTCTTACATTTATTTGAATTATTTATGACTCCTCACTCTAGTTTAATTATAGTTTCAGACATTCTGACTCTTTGGACAGCCATTTGTTACCAGAACAGTTGAATGTACGAAACTACGTAAAGTGAGGGCCTTACAATACTTCATAAAGGACATGACTTATCCACAAAGATTGTAATCATGTTTGTTCCTAAGTTATTTATATAAGATATAAATAAAATAGAGTGGTGAGTCTCATGCCACATAACAAACATGATAGGCACTTATATATGATAAGTAGGCCGAACCAGTGACGCTTATGACAAGCACGTGGAGTTTACTCTTGTAAATGTATTATCATATATCATATCAGTGCATATAATCTTTAGACCTGAGATAACATAGTTATCTTATATATAGGTGGTTTGAGTTTGATACTACTTTCATACTTGTACTGTGTATGGGTATATGGGCATGTATTGGCTCCTACTAGTTATATATGGAGATCGGTATTGATTAAGATGGGATCCGTTACCCTAAGTAAATAAGGATAAAATCCTATGTTCATTTAATTATTCTTGATATTTCAAGTTCCTGGACAGGACAGACAAATTTAGTTAGAAAAGAGTTTCTGACAAGAAAATCTAATTAATCAAGAACTGGAATTAAAAGAGAACATAATGTCATAGCAAATGGGGTTTGACATTAACCATAACTCCAGCTCGAATTGAGATTTTGTAATGGAGAAATTCTAATGCATGGTAATATATGATTAAAGATTCATTTAAGGTATTCTTTATTACTAATTGGGTGGCCATGGCATACTATGCTAGGTGTCAGCCATGGTCTATGAGATGCCTGAAATGATTTAGAGAAATCATTTATGGCAAGAAAGAGTTCTAATGATATTAAGAGTTAATATCATTTCTCATTGCCAATAAGTAATGAGCCTAGTAAGTCACACATCTACACAAGCTAATCACTATTTAAAATGTGATTTAATTGATTAATTAAAGAGTTTAATTAATTAATTAAAAATGTTTAGTTTGCAATAAGATTGAAAAGTCCCTAGTATGACTTGAAACCAAATCTAAGTTATTTGATGTATAGTATAAATTAAATTTATATTTAATTTGATTAAATATGAATTTAATTATGAGAAATTAATTAATGGAGGTTAATTAATTAATCAATTTATATTTGATATAAATTGATTTAAAGAGAAGAAATTATAATTTTGGGTTGAGAACTCAAATTGAAGAGTAAGGGCAAATTGGTCATTTCACATGGTGATATGTGGCACTATGAGATGGTAACATGTTAAAATGAGCTTGCCATTTGTCTTCCAATCATGCAAGATGATAAAAGTCAAGATTCAATCTACCTTTGACACTTGGCTTGATGAGATTAAGTCAACAAAAGTAAGATTTAATCTAGTAGTGACATATGGCAAGAGAGTTAATGAGATTTTAACAAAGTATAAAAGGAAAAGAAAGAAGAAACAAAATGTAACACCCCTATTTGCATAGCCTGGTATATTTTACTGTTCCAGTGACCGGTGTCGGTCCGGACAGTTAAAGGGATTAGAACCACACTTAAGACAACTAGAGAAGCCATAAACACAAATAATTAGTAATGTCCAATTAGTTAAGTATAAACAAGAAAAACAGAGCATAAGACGTTAAACAAGCCGAGAGCCACAGCGATGGATGACCTTCTTGGGAACGACTGCGAAGTCATTTTAAACTCAAATTTTGAACCGTAAAATGTGACGCCGCGGTCCTTAGGACCCTTATGAACACAGTGGAAAAGAGAAAATCACGAAAAAGAACTGTTAAGCCAGTCAAATAATTAGGTCAGGAAGCCGAAAGAAATATGGAATTAATTACAAACCGGGATAAACCGGCGAGGGGTAATTTGGTCAATTGACCCCGAGAGCTAACTCCTGACCTAACTGTCAAATAAAATCAGTGAAAAGAAAATTTCAGAATCAAAAATTAAATTAAAGAACTAATAGAAAAAAAAAAAAAAGAAGGAAAATGAAAAAGGTGTAGGGAAATGACATCATGCATGATGCCATAAATCCCATAATTAATAATTTGATTAAATGGATTTTTGGGTCTTCCATAAGACAAAAGACATAAAGAAAGAAAAGAAAAAAAAATAAAACACAAAGTCTTCTTCTTCAAAACGTCACTTTCCCTCTCCCTCATATCTCCATAGTTAAACCTCCATTAAAGCTTGTCTTCAAGCTTTGAAACCCTTACCAAATCCCAACTTCTTCCATAATAACTCCATAAAACCTTATTCCCTTCCCTTGAGAAAGAAATTTAACAAGAAAGAAAGAAGAAAAGAGGAGAAAAATTGAAGATTGGATATCAAAGTTGAGGTAAGCACATTAAATTGAAAGTTTGAGATTAATTGTTATGTTTTTAGCTTGAATTACTTGTAAATAAACTTAAAATAAAAAAAAAATATGTGGGAAGGAGTAAACTAAAATTCATCCAGCAGGGAGGGGAGAGTGATTTGCATGAGTTTGATTGAGTTACACATGTTAAAATGCTTGAATGAGTTGAAAGATTGTGTTTATATGCTTTGAATTTGTTAATTACAATGAATTAGTGTGGTTAGGGTTTGAAACCTAGGGTTTTGAGGCAAAAATTTTGGAGAAATTGGCAAATGATATATATTTGACCTAATGTGAAATGAAAAATGGTCATTTGTGACTAAATGAGGTGTGTTAGAAGTGTTGGAATTAAAAGCCAATTCGGATTGGATAAGGTCATGTGCTGGCAGCATGATCGAAATTTCCTTTAAGGGACCAAAAATGAAATTTTACAAGTCCAATGGATATGGGACTAATTGGAGATGAAAATAGGCACTAAATGACACAATTTTCATTTAGGAAGCCTGCCCAAAAAGTGACTAAAACCTAGTGAACAAAGTGACCGAAGTTGAGAAATCGCAGGCTGCCCTGCACAAACTGACCAAATGAACAGTGTTTGTTCATTTGGTCATAACTCGAACTAGGCAAGTCAAAATGACCTGAAATTTTACCAGTAGTTAGATGAGATATATACCTAAAACTTTTATGAAGAACACAAACCCAAATTATGCCATTAACCCAATCAAATTACTGAGCCAAGTTGGATCACTGAATCTGCAGACTGCAGATTTGCCATTTGAACAGTAAAGTTTCAATGGCTATAACTCTCTCTAGAAAACTCCGATTTAGGTGATTCTTGAACCGATGGAAACCTAAGGCATAGTAGAACATTTCATATGAAGAAAGTTAGACCAAATTATGGACCTAACTTGATCAAATTTCTGAACGAAGTTGGAATTAACAATCCGCCAAAACAAAATTCTACAGCATGAACAGTAAACATAATTTGCTTATAACTTGAGCTACAAAACTCCAATTGGGGTGATTCAAAAAGGAGAATAAACTTGAGACAATATGGAACATTTTCTATGAAGAAAGTTTTGCCAAATTACAACAGTAAACTGACCAATGAAACAGTACAATTAGGGACACCAAAACTGAAAATTGGCAATTTTGCCTAAAAGACCTAAGTTTTGAGAAAATGACCAAAACCAACAAGTTTAGTGACCAAAATATGGTATGTGGGTGAAGTTGGAGTTCCCATACCTATTAAGCCTTAGAAAGTCAACTATTTGACTTGAATAGTATAGTGAATAGTAACCCGAAACACAAAAATTTCGAGAACGTCGAATTTAGCACGTTAGAGCTAGGTAAAAGTGAAGCTAAATTTATTTTGGGTTTATGTTAAGTTCTAGTGCTGAAACATTATAAAATTGTGTGTTTCAGTTGGAAAGGATACCGGGAAAGAACCCGAGGAACCGAGTCGAGGCCAAGAGACTCGGTTGAGGTTTGTGCATAACGTATAACTTTTGTAAATTATTTCTGCATATTGTTTTGAATAATTTGAATCAGTGAATTATGATAATTTTTATGATGTTTTGATTTAAATTGTGGAAAGTTAGTTGTGTATATTTGAAATGACAATGTTTAGCAAATTGTTAAGATAAGTTTTGAAACCACAGTGTCATGACCATATATTTGAACACCTCACTAGCATGACTAGTGGGGGTAATTAGTTTCGAATTTTGATTCCTTCTCTGGAGAAGTGTTGAGGTGTGCCAGTAGAAGAGGATGTGAATGGATATCCATATATTTGAGCTAGCTAGCCTTGTGATGTGATTTCTCTTTAGCCTCTGGCTATTGAGATTCTATTTGTTTCGAATGGCATGATCTAACTGTGGGTTTTATGAAATGTGTTTTGATACTTTGAAATGAACTTAGTTTGCATTTAAAATCTCATAATGCATGATTTGTACTTAATTCTCATGTTCAGCCAAATTTTTGAATAAATGTGATTTAAGTTTTGCATAAAGATTATTTTAGTATGTTGTGCACCACTGAGTCCTAGTACTCAGCGATAGCTTCTATTGCTGTCGCAGATACAGAGACTAGAGGAGTAGCAGACTGAGCTGCTGAGGTGTGAGGAGCTATCAGCTTGAAGTCACCGGGTATAATTTATACCCTAACTGTAAATATTTCTTTTGATGTATGTATTGCACATAAATGTATGGATATGTAAAATGGGTCTTGAGCAGCTTGTATAAAGTTTGTATGAAGTTTGTAATAAAAATTTAGTTTGAAATTTCTTTGATGTAAATTTTGTAATGATATATATATATATATATAAATTATTTTGTCTCTAATAAAATATGAGAGGAACTATTTTATTTAATTTGAATGAAATGTTGTTAGTATTTTGAGGATTATTGAATTTTGAACTTGAGAAATTGATTGAAATGATTGTGGAGTTGTTGAAATGGATTGAGTTTGATTGTGAAATTGAAGTAGTGGTTGAGAAAAATTTTTAGAAGTGCTTTTTACAGGTATTGAAGAACTATTTTCTCAAAATACAGACAGAACTCTGTCAAAATTTTTATAAAATTTGCGAAAAAAATAAAATGGGCCAAAATTTCCAACTAGCTTTCAACTTAATTACATGTTTTAAATACTTATTAGAAATGCCCACCACTTATCAAAAATAAGAAAATTGTTTTAAAATCCCTTGTAAGGTACTTAATGAGTTATCAGTAGGTGAAGTTCGGTAGTTCATTAGGTATTCTACGGGATCATGTTATGCCTTACAGAGGAGTAAGGTATGACATGTTTTAGTAGTATCAGAGCAAATTTTTGAAGTATGTTTTAACCTATGAATTTGTGTCTTTTCTTTGTTAAGTACAACTGCTCAATGTCCATAATTGTTACATACTGTGCATTACATCATGAATATGAACTAACGGGGGGAAATCTCCATGTGTTATTTGTTCAGGAGATACCCTAACTTCAGATTGAAATGGAAGAAGGGGATCGCTCAGTTGAGCAGTCTGTTGAAGCTAAGGCACAAGGGGAAGCCCCAGCTTTATCGAATGTTAGTGGGTCACTAGCACCAAATTTCACAAATGTCGCAGATTCCTCACGACGCCAGACAACAGATGGCTGCGATGTTTCAACAAATGGCTAGGGGTATGCCTGTTCAAGCTCTACCCCAACCACTTGTGGCACAACCACTGCCTCCATCCAGACAGTATGATAAGTTATTGAAGTATGGGGTTGCAGAATTTAAGGGTACAGTGGACCCTTTAGAGGCAGAGCAATGGCTCGAAAGAATGGATAGAGTATTTAAGAAGCTGCATTGCCAAGATGAACTAAAGTTTGAGTATTCTGTGTGGCTACTGCAAGGGGATGCGTATGATTGGCGGAAGACTATCCCCCACAGCTTGGTTGAACCACCAGTGCTGACCTGGGATGACTTCATTAGAGAGTTCAGACAGAAATACATCCTAGATGCATATGTTGACCAGAAACTGCAAGAATTTTTGAGTTTGAAACAAGGAAATAGATCAGTGGCAGAGTATGAGAGGGTGTTCTCCCGCTTAATTCATTATGCTGGGAGTCTCCTTACTACCAGCCAGGCAAGGTGCAAGAGATTTGAGACGGGTTTGAAGCCCAGTATAAGGATGCAAGTTGTGGGATTTCAACACAGCAACTTCTCAGAGCTTATGTCTCAAGCACTTGAACTGGAGAGAATTGAATCAGAAGTAACCCCAGTGAAAGAAAAATCAGAAAAAGCTGAGAAATCAGAAAAAGACAAGGGGGAAAAATCAGTTGAACAGAGTTCTGGTGCTACCTCTGGAAAGAGAAAGAAATTTAGTGGACCCAGCAGGGGTCGAGGTGGAAGATTTGGTAGGGGCAGATTTTCTAGACAGAGACCCCCTAAGTCTGGTCAGCAGTCGAGCAGGGGTTCACATTCTACCCCCCCTGTGAGACTTGTGGCAAGATTCATGGGGGGGAATGCTATTGGGCCACTGGAGCCTGCTTTAACTGCGGAGGCAAGGGTCATTTAGCAAGAGACTGCACTAGTGCTCTGTCTTCGAGATATGGTCCAGCTCCTACTACTGCTGAGGGATCTATTCAGAGTCCTACTCCTAGAGGTTCACAATTAATTGGCAGAGGAAGAGGCAGAGGTAGAGGCACTACTTCAGGCAGTCAGGGCACAGTTGGTCAGTCGGGACAAGAAAGTGCTTCAACCAGAATCTACACAATGAGACAGCGAGAAGAGGCTGAGACTTCTGATGTGGTAGCTGGTACATTCTCTATCTCTTATCAAGAAGTATTTGTATTGTTTGATCCGGGTTCAACCCATTCATATGTTAGTGCTAGCATAGTCAGTTCACTTGCTGTTCCATGTGTGCAAATGGGTTTTGAAGTGCTAGTAACTAGTCCATTAGGAGAAGAGGTGCGGGTCAACAGAATTTATAGGGACTGTCCTTTGGTGATCCAAGGACATGTTTTTCTGTCAGATTTGATTGAAATGCCCTTCAAAGAGTATGATATCATCTTGGGCATGGATTGGTTAGCCAGGCATTACGCCATGATTGACTGTAGACTGAAGACAGTTAATTTTGGTCTTCCTTTGTAAAGTGATGTGGTAATACATGGGGAGAGGCATTTACTGCCATCAAACATCATTTCGGCTGCACTAGCCAGAAGGATGATCAGAAAGGGGTGTGAAGCATACTTGGCACATGTGATAGACACCCAATTGGGGAGTCCAGCACTAAGGGACATCCCTACTGTATGTTACTTTTCGGATTTATTTCCTGATGAATTGCCAGGATTACCTCCAGAAAGAGAGGTGCAGTTTGAGATTAATGTTATGCTTGGTGTGGACCCAATCTCTATAACGCCATATAGCATGGCACCTGCAGAATTGAAAGAGTTGAAAGTGCAGTTGCAAGAATTGCTTGACAAGGGCTTTATCTGCCCTAGTGTGTCACCTTGGGGAGTGCTATCGCAAGGTATTTTGCGGTCACCTGGACGAACCCTCACCGAAGTGGGAAAGAGTGAGGAGTCGCCACTTTAATTTTGAGGGAAATTAAAGAAAACCATTTGTGAAAATAAATTAAAATGAAACCACTTCAAAAACAGAGATTCTAGGTTTGGGGTCCGTAAACGGGTGGGGAAGGTGTTAGGCACCCCACCTCGTCCCTCAATGAGGGTGAGCAGATTTAACTGTAAGCTCTTCATAAATTAAAATCGATAGTTAGGAGGTTCGAACGGAGATGTTAATCCTCTTGGTAAAAGGGAATATTTGATTTTTCACCAATTCGGGTTACCCAGATACATAAATAAATGAGACAACCCTTAGTGAGTTACTGTTGCGTATCAGTTTTGTTTAAGGGGTTATTTTGTATATTTGTTAAAAATTCGATTTGAGAATCGTATAAGAACTCTCATCTGATCTCTTTTAAGTACTTATTAAAATTTTGGTTGAGAATCGGATAAGGACTCTCCTCCGATCTCTTTTAAGTATTTATAAAGTTTTTTTTTTTGGATTGAGGATCGGATAAGAACTCTCCTCCGATCTCTTTTAAATATTTATTACAATTTTGGTTGAGAATCGGATAAGAACTCTCCTCCAATCTCTTTTAAATATTTATTATAATTTTTGGTTGAGAATCAAATAAGAACTCTCCTCCGATCTCTTTTAAATATTTATTGGAGTTTTTATTGAGAATCGGATAAGGACTCTCCTCCGATCTCTTTTAGATATTTATTAAAATTTTTTTGGATTGAGAATCGGATAAGAACTCTCCTCCGATCTCTTTTAGGTATTAATTAAAATTTAGGTTGAGAATCGGATAAGAACTCTCCTCCGATCTCTTTTAAATATTCATTAGAATTTTGGTTAAGAATCGGATAAGAACTCTTTTCCGATCTCTTTTAAATATTTATTGGAGTTTTTATTGAGAATCGGATAAGGACTCTCCTCCGATCTCTTTTAAATATTTATTGGAGTTTTTATTGAGAATCGGATAAGAACTCTCCTCCGATCTCTTTTAAATATTCATTAAAATTTTGGTTGAGAATCGGATAAGAACTCTCCTTCGATCTCTTTCAAATATTTATTGGAGTTTTTATTGAAAATCGGATAAGGACTCTCCTCCGATCTCTTTCAAATATTGATTGGAGTTTTTATTGAGAATCGGATAAGAACTCTCCTCCGATCTCTTTTACTTGAATGGGAGTCGGATAAGGATTTTTCTGACCTCTTAAAATTTGATTACAACTACACATCATAAGAGCCTAAGACTAAGGGTTCTGGCATCCGACGATGCCGAGGACCCGAATGAGGCTTCTTTCAACTCATTGGTACCTCATGACTAGATAGGGGACATCAGACTGAATTTGACTGACCTCCTATGTGATCGCCTTACTAATACCTTTCGGCAGGCAACATTTGCTCTATTTCATTTGCTATTCCGAAACTCAATTTTATTCCGACATTCCACCTTACCCAGTCATCTTCTCGAGCTAGTCTAGTGATTCGACTTCATAACTCTTTGATTTATTATCCGAACGTTTATTAAAAAAAAATCTTATGTTAAGATACTACTAGCAACACTTTATCAAACTACCTATACGTTACCCGTAACCAGAACACCTACATTAGGAAATAATAAATGACCAAGAACAAATAAATAACATAAACTGATATATCAAAGATAAACTCAAGAGTAACCACCCACGTGGGACCTTCTAACATAAAACAAACTTTAATAAAAATTACGAGCGTAAAAAGAAAATAAAAGCGAACACTGGATAAGGCAACGGTTCAGACACTCAACTGCAGGAAGTTGAACCTATTGAACTAACTATTGAGTCACGAATGTTGCAGTGTTTCGGGCTAATAGTCTGGAGACTAATGCTTGCCTTGAAATGACGAATGCCTAGTTAGCATGTAATCAAACCGGAATGATAATGAATAAGATTGAGCTTCAGAAAATAAAAGTGGATATAAAGGTGGTGAAAACAGAATTGAAACTTAAGAAAGGGTATCACAGAGCAATGAACAAACTGAAAATCAAGAGTCTCAGTGTCCAATACTTCTTCAAAGAAAATACTTTAGAAAACTGGTTTCTAAAGTCTTTCTAGCTTAAAAATAGCAGAGTAGCAAAACTGAATTAATTTTTAGAGCCTTTCCACTATAATCACCACCCTTTTTTTCATCCTTTCTTGAACAGTTTTCATGCAGGTATTTATAGGGACCGGGTGCTCCCCATGAAGGGTCAGGATTTATTTTGAGGGAGATGGAAGGTTTGGATTTTGAAGGACATGATTTGACGCTTGGGAATTAAAGAGAATCAGAATGAACGGCTGAGATCCTTTTCAGAAATTTTATCCTTTTTCTCTTCTAATCTGACGGTTTTAAATTTTCTTGTCCAGGGCGATCCAAGGGCTAGGAATAAAAGGCGCCGGTCTTGTCGTCTTCTTCTTTGATCCAAGGGCTCCGGGCTCGTCCTTACAAGTAAGATCAACGGTGGAGATTGGGATGTACAGCACTGTCATGACATACTCTGGCATCTGTCAGCAATGTTGGCGATTCTGAGGCGTGTGGTGAAGATTTCGTCTGCAACGTTTTAACTACCTCGGCTCTGATTATGATGACAATTAGTGAAAGTTGTCTTATTCTCTTTGTTTTCCGACCTCCCCTCCCTTCCGATCTTTCTAACACGATCCTTTTCCGATCTCTCATGCCAGGCTCCCCTCTTCCGACCTCTCCTACTCCGGTCTTCTCCTTTATCCAGTCTGATTCAGTCAATGCATTTATTCCTTCGATTTTCGAGGCATCCACTTCGTTTTCTGCTCGCAATAAATGCTCAAACTTTCCCTATATATATACCTTCAATGGGAAACCCCTCCGCATTTGATTTTCCCATCTTTCCTTCTCACATTTCCTATTCTAACCGCTCCGACAATAGTCCCGGCCATGATAGTTGCTTTTGATCTTTTTCTGATTATCCTCTTTATTCCTCGACTGAAAATTTACGATCCCGGTGATCGGAGAATTATGATAACCTCATTTGATGATAGTGAGAGAACCAGACTAATTCGCCGACCTGGATCGAGGACCTCAATGGTATCGATCTCAAATCATTCGACCGATATAGTCGGCAAACTGATTTTGGGCGAGAAGACTAGTAATATTCCTCTTAACTTCGGTGACTGACCCTTGAAGTTCATTTGGCTCCTCACCACATTGGGTGTCTCGACTACAGTTCGGTTCTAGTCGATGACAGTGGAGATGACTCTCCATCCTCATGAGAGTCATAATCACCCCATTTGAGCTGTACGTCTATCCGCTGTCTATGGCAGGACAAATCTTTTGATTCAGCCACTAGACTAGGCTTTGACATAGGCCTTTATTAGATAGGATGTTCCACCGATCTCTAAAGATTGCCCCTATGATGTAATCAGACCTTTAATGTAATCCGATCTCTAGAGATCGCCCAAATGATGTAATCTGACTTTTAATGTAATCCGATCTCTAGAGATCGCCCAAATGATATAATCTAACCTTCCAGAAATAAAATTTTATTTTGACAACCATCATTTTATTATTATTGCATTGATTATTTTCTGATCTCTGATGTGTTTATCCGATTCGGTTCCTAACTAAACAACCCTTAACCGATCCGCACTTCCAAACATCCGCCTTAATTCACCGATCTGTAACTAGCTGTCTCTTTTTATTATGGAATTTCTAAAATATTCGTGAGACATGTCAGAAAAAGCTGGCAAATCCCGCGAACCGATGCGCCGCTTGGGACACCGTGAGCATTAAATGCTCAGACGGGTATAAATAGGGGATGGGTCAGCCAGTTGCTTCCTTATGTCATTTTCAGCCTTTCGCGAGCGATTCCAAAATCCTCTCGTTTTTTTAAGTTCTTCCAACACCGATCACACTCCGGTAAGGGTTTTGATCTTTCTTTTAGTTTAAATTTCCTCTTTTCTTTGAAAATGAGCGGCGCTGAGGGTCAGAGAGCAGCAAGCCCCCTTTTTGTTCAGGTCTCGTGGTCGTCAGATGAGGTAAAGGTAGTCGGAACAAGCGGGCGATCTGAACCCCCTAGGACCTCCATTCCAGCCCGCGGTCAAGCAGCATCCTCGAGGCAAACACATTCTTCAGGGAGAGAAAACCTTCCCATGGACGAGCTGCCATCAATCCTTCAAGAAACGACCTGCAGTCGTTCAGCCAAGAGTATAACATTCAGCCCGATTCATACGAACTCATTAAGTGTCACGGCGATCTTCGAGCCGATCACTTGTTCGAAGAGAATGATATGATCATGGTATACGTAGAGCAACTAAAAGCCAGGCTGTGGTTCCCTCTTGATGACTTCTTCAAGGAAGTTCTAAAATTTCAGCAAGTGTGCATAGCCCAAGTTCACCCGAACTCATGGCGGATCCTAGTGGCCTTCAGAGGCCTTTGCCGAGCCAAAGGACTCAGTCCAACGACGAAGGTATTCGTCGAGCTACATGGGCTAACTCGCCGAAAGGACGATGAGTACTGGTTCTTTCAGGCGAAGCTACATTGCGGGCTCTTTACCGATCTGCCCTCCTCCCTGAAGAATTGGAAGAATCGCTTCTTTATTCTGAGGAGCAAAATTCCGAACGGATTTGAGGGTTTCCCACATAGCTGGCTGCATCAGGGCCCCTTACTTCCGAAGCGCATCACCCTGAATAGGGAAGAGGGTCTAATGGTGATGGAACTGAAAGATCAGGCGGCCAGACAGAAATTCTCTTGTTTAGATGCAGTGACAGCCGAACTGCATCATTGGACTATGCAGCTAGTCACCGGCCAAGAACGCTAGCTTCAGCTCTCTGACCTCGGCCTCGGTACTTTCTATATCTCTGATCTTTGGGCCTTAGCGATCTCACTGACCTTTTCTCTGTGCAGGTATGGCAAGCGGCGAGGCTTCTAAGGAGAGCCGGAAGCGGAAGAGAGAGGTCTCCAGAAAGGTGCGAGAGATGAAGCGTTCCGAGCTGCTTCAGACACCCAGGCATGATCCCGGGGAGATGCAAGGAGGCTCATCTCAACCCTCGGGACAGCTGATCCCTGACATAGAAGCGGTTCGGTCTCCTCCTCTTTAAGAAGAACAGCCACCGCCCCCTCCAGTTGCTTCGAGTGCGGAAGGGGGTCCTTCCCAATCACCTGTGAGGACCCTTTCCCGCGGCGCCAAAGTCCTGATCCATTCGCTGGAGAAGAACTGCACGGTAAAAAGAAAACCCGGGTTTTGCTAAGGTCTAGGGGTCCTCCATCTGCCTTCGGGAGGATCGGGATAGGCTAACCCCGAACAGCCTCGACGATATCCTGACGCAAACTATGAGCCTGAGCATGGAGAGTCTAGTGAACCAACATATTATTCGAGAGAAGGCTCACCGCTTGAGGCAGGATGTCGAGAAGGTGGGTCAGGAAGCTGCTTCCCTCCGATCTCAACTTTCGTCCGCCCAAAACTACATATCTGAAATTGAGGGGCGGATGAAATTCTACGAGGATAAGCTGGCCGAGCAGGCTCATGTTCTTGAAGAGGTTCGGGAGCTCCGAGCTGTTGAAGTTGCTCGCCTCACTGAAGAGCTTAAAGCAAAAGAAGAAGAGGCAGTGACAAGGGAGGCCGGTGCTTATGTGAATGCTCATGGGTATCTCTTGGCCGAGCTCAAGAAGCGTTATCCCGAGGAGGACTTCTCCTGGATGGTGGACCTGGCTCCCCAAGATGAAGAGGATAGCGAGGAGGAAGCCGAAGGTGATAGAGGGGCTGAAAAAAATGTAGAACAGGCTGGACGTGATCCTCCAGCTGAATGATTTGTATATGTTTCGATTTGAAATGAAATGAAATTCCCTTTTTGTTCAATGAATGAATGGAATCGAAAAGTATCTGAATTGCATAAGCACTTGATTGTCTGAACATATTACAACAACTAAAAGCGATTATTAATCCAAGTGTAAGAGGTCGGAAAACATTGTAAGCATGAGATCGGCTGAGAACAAAAGCTAAACGGGACTTGATTAAAATTGGGACTTGATTTGAACACTTAAGATCGGAATCATCATTAAACGGATTGGAACCTTAACTTTATCAGACGATTATCCCCAAACTTTTAAAAGGGAGATCGGTAATAAGACTGGTGGCATGAAGGCCTTGATGTTGGTTCAATTTCGTTTGACAAGAGAGATCGGAAATGTAATTGACTGGTTAGGAGACTTGACAATTGGTTTGAGAGATCAGTGAAGCTTTAAATGATATAGGGACTTGGTATTGATTCGATTCCTTTTGAGGAGAGATCGGAAATGTGGTTGTCCAGCAAAGAGAGATCGGAAATGTGATTGGCTGGCAAAGGGAGACTCAGTGCTGGGTATCGGTTTTGAAGTTTATTGATTTCGGGGATCGGCCAAAATATGGTGTCGACAGCTGCCCCTCTTTACATAATTTCTATTGAAGGGAAAAATTTTCCCATGTAGGAATTATGTAAAGATTCAGACCCATATTTTGGGCGATTGGGTATTCAAGGTTAGGAAACTAAGGCCTACTTAGGTTAGTGACCTAGAGATTGGTAACAGGAATTAAAATGCTAGAAAATTAAAATCAACTTGGATCAAGGAACCAGAGGTTGATAGCAAGAAATTTAAAATGTTGGAAAATTAAAGTCAACTTAGATCAAGGAACCATAGGTTGATTAACAAGAAATTTAAATGCTGAAAAATTAAAATCAACTTAGATCAAGGAACCAGAGGTTGATTAACAGGAAATTTAAAATGCAGAAAAATTAAAATCAACTTGGATCAAGGAACTAGAGGTTGATTAACAGGAAATTTAAAATGCTTGAAAATTAAAATCAACTTAGATCAAGGAACCAGAGGTTGATTAACAGGAAATTTAAATGCTGAAAAATTAAAATCAACTTGGGTCAAGGAACCAGAGGTTGATTGACAGGAAATATAAAATGCAGGAAAATTAAAATCAACTTAGATCAAGGAACCAGAGGTTGATTGACAGGAAATTTAAAATACAGAAAAATTAAAATCAACTTAGATCAAGGAACCAGAGGTTGATTGACAGGAAATTTAAAATGCAGGAAAATTAAAATCAACTTAGATCAAGGAACCAGAGGTTGATTAACAGGAAATTTAAATGCTGAAAAATTAAAATCAACTTACATCAAGGAACCAGAGGTTGATTAACAGGAAATTTAAATACTGAAAAATTAAAATCAACTTAGATCAAGGAACCAGAGGTTGATTAACAGGAAATTTAAAATGCAGGAAAATTAAAATCAACTTGGATCAAGTAACCAGAGGTTGATTAATAGGAAATTTAAAATGCTTGAAAATTAAAATCAATTTAGATCAAGGAACCAGAGGTTGATTAACAGAAAATTTAAATGCTAAAAAATTAAAATCAACTTGGGTCAAGGAACTAGAGGTTGATTAACAGGAAATTTAAAATGCAGAAAAATTAAAACCAACTTAGATCAAGGAACCAGAGGTTGATTGACAGGAAATTTAAAATGCAGGAAAATTAAAATCAACTTAGATCAAGGAACCAGAGGTTGATTGACAGGAAATTTAAAATGCAGGAAAATTAAAATCAACTTAGATCAAGGAACCAGAGGTTAATTGATAGGAAATTTAAAATGCAAGAAAATTAAAATCAACTTAGATCAAGGAACTAGAGGTTGAATGACAGGAAATTTAAAATGCAGGGAAATTAAAATCAACTTAGATCAAGGAACCAGAGGTTGATTAACAGGAAATTTAAATGCAGGAAAATTAAAATCAACTTGGATCAAGGAACCAGAGGTTGATTAACAGGAAATTTAAAATGCAGGAAAATTAAAATCAACTTGGATCAAGGAACCAGAGGTTGATTAACAGAAAATTTAAAATGCTTAAAAATTAAAATCAACTTGGATCAAGGAACCAGAGGTTGATTAACAGGAAATTTAAAATGCTGAAAAATTAAAATCAACTTAGATCAAGGAACTAGAGGTTGATTGACAGGAAATTTAAAATGCAGGAAAATCAACTTAGATCAAGGAACTAGAGGTTGATTGACAGGAAATTTAAAATGCAGGAAATTAAAATCAACTTAGATCAAGGAACCAGAGGTTGATTGACAGGAAATTTAAAATGCAGGAAAATTAAAATCAACTTAGATCAAGGAACCAGAGGTTGATTGATAGGAAATTTAAAATGCAGGAAAATTAAAATCAACTTAGATCAAGGAACCAGAGGTTGATTGACAGGAAATTTAAAATGCAGGAAAATTAAAATCAACTTAGATCAAGGAACCAGAGGTTGATGGACAAGAAATTTAAAATGCAGGAAAATTAAAATCAACTTACAAAGCAAGTCTAATCTCGACACGAGGAGTTCCTCCACGACGAAGTGTACTTAACAGGATCCCGAAGGCTAATGATTAATGGAGGACAAGTTACAAGACTTGACCTACGACCTCCTTTTCCTTACTTATTTCTTCGGATGCCCCTTTTCTGTTCTCGACTTTCTTCTTATTTTGTGAAAAGCGCCCTTGCGGGTTTTCACTTTCCTTTCGCCCATTTGACTAGAAGCACCCTTCCAGGTTTTCACCCCTAGTTTTTTTTTTTTTTTTTAGCCCATTCCTTGCAAATCTCACAGCAAAGTACGTGAGGTTATCAATTTTCAAATCCTAATCTCATGGCAAAATTTTAACTAATTAATAGCACATTAGATAAAGAGGTTGAAGAAGGACAATATTAAAGAGTGAGTATACGGGAAAGATAAAAGCAAAGAGACAAACGCGAAGAAAGTATGACTTTATTATGGTTTTAAGAAACAAAGGTACAGTTTCAAAGAAAAAGGGTACAAGGATAGATCTCACACATTCCTTGTAGTTAGCTTTGAAGTCTCTTAACTGCCATTATTTCAAGTACTCTGAAGCCTCATGCCGTGACGGTTTATTTCCATCCTTGGTTTCTTGCCCCTTTCCTTATTTCTCCCTTTTGGTTCTTGGGATGCCCTTTCGGGTTTTCACCCCTAGATTTTTTTTTTTTTTTTGCTCGCTCTTTCAGGATGCCCTTTCGGGTTTTCATCCCTCACTCATTTTACAGAAAGCGCCCTTCCAGGCTTTTCACCTTCTTTCACACATTTTGCTAAGAGCGCCCTTTCGGGTTTTCACCCCTACTCATTTTTTTTTTTTTTTCAGGCATAGTATCTTTTGACGGTGTCGGCATTCACAGGTCTTGAAAATTCTTCACCGTCCATGTGGGTCAAGATCAATGCCCCACAAAAAAATGCTTTTTTAACCACATAGGGTCCCTCGTAGGTTGGTGACCATTTACCCCGGGGATCGTTTTGATTCGAAAGCACCTTCTTCAGGACTAGGTTCCCTGGTTGAAATTCACGTGGGCG
Organism: Hevea brasiliensis; assembly: GCF_030052815.1. Lineage (NCBI taxonomy): Eukaryota > Viridiplantae > Streptophyta > Magnoliopsida > Malpighiales > Euphorbiaceae > Hevea > Hevea brasiliensis. The sequence continues at coordinate 97,938,430 of NC_079501.1, forward strand.
AACACCTTTGTTAAATGCCCTGGCCATTCTTCTTTGGTATAACTGCCGTGACAAGCTGCCGCTAGCCTTTTCTCATCTAGCAAATTTAATTGGTCCAACCTTGACTGGATCCATTCTGACTCATCAATCCCTGATTCTTTCAGAATTCGTAGAGAAGGAATTTCTACCTCAATGGGTAGTATAGCTTCCATCCCGTAAACCAGTGAGTATGGGGTTGCCCCAGTTGATGTCCTTATAGAAGTCCGGTATGCATAAAGGGCGTAGGGAAGCATATCATGCCAATCCTTACAAGTGACTGTCATTTTCTGGATTATTCTCTTGAGATTTTTGTTTGCAGCTTCCACTGCTCCATTCATCTGGGGACGATATGGTGAGGAATTGAGATGTCGGATTTTGTATTGATCACATAATCTCTGGATCTTTGGACCATTCAAATTCTTGGCGTTGTTAGTGACGATTTCATTGGGGAGGCCATGCCGGTAGATGATATTATTTCTGAGGAATTTGAGAAATGTGTTCTGTGTAATGTGGGCATATGATGTCGCTTCGACCCATTTAGAAAAATAATCGATTGCCACCAGGATAAATCTATGCCCATTGGATGCCTTAGGGTTGATGGACCAATCACATCGATGCCCCACATTGCGAAAGGCCATGGTGAAACAAGGTTGAACAATTGGTGAGGCGGAACATTTATCGGATCCGCGTAAATTTGACACTTATGGTACTTTCGAAAATACTCGACGCAATCCTTTTCCATGGTAGTCCAAAAATATCCCCGTCTCATGATTTGCTTAGCCATCATATGCCCATTGGCATGGGTTGCACAGTTTCCCTCATGAGTCTCGAAAAGGATTCTCTTCACTTCTTTTGCATCAACACATCTCAATAATTCACCGTTAGAGCTCCTTTTGTATAGAGTTTCTTCACTGGGGAAGTATCCCAATGCTAATCTCTGAATCATCCTCTTTTCGTTTTTGCTCGCCCCTGAGGGGAATTCTCTGGTTCTGATGTAAAGCAAGACGTCATGGTACTAAGGTTTACCATCAGGTTCTTCTTCGATCATGAAGCAGTATGCCGGCTCACTCCTTGCTTTAATCTTTAATACCTGAGTCATCTGCCCTTCTTCCATTTGAGCCATAACAGCCAGGGTGGCTAAGGCATCTACAAATTGATTCTTGTCTCGACTAAGGTGAGTGAAAGAGATTTCTTCGAACTTCTTAATAAGCTCCAGTAAGTACTTCTGATATGGGATTAGCTTCGGATCCTTAGTTTGCCATTCTCCCTTGACTTGATAAATGATCAGGGCTGAGTCTCCATATACCTCCAACTTCTTGACTTTCATTTCGATGGCAGCCTGTAGACCCATCACACAAGCTTCATATTCTGCGACGTTGTTGGTGCAGTCAAATTTCAACTTGATAGCTATAGGAAAGTGTTTTCCATCCGGGGATACCAATACAGCTCTGATTCCATTACCGGACAAATTGACAGCTCCGTCGAAATACATTTCCCATACATCAGCTGGCTCTTCTTCTCCGCAGTCTACTTCATTAATATGCTCATCAGGGAACTCAAAATCCAGAGCTTCATAATCCTGGATAGGGTTTTCAGCGATCATGCTACCTTTGACTGCTTTCCGGGTCATATAGACAATGTCATATTGTGAGAGTATGACCTGCCATTTGGCTATCCTTCCTGGCATGAATGGGCTTTCGAATACATACTTAATAGGATCCATCCTGGAGATGAGCCATGTCTTATGATTCAACATGTAGTGTTTGAGGCGATTTGTTGTCCAGGCTAACGCGCAGCAAGTTTTCTCTAAGAAAGAGTATCTTGACTCACAATCATTGAATTTTTTGCCTAGGTAATAAATAGCCCTCTCCTTTCGGCCGGTATCATCATGTTGCCCCAAAACACATCCCATTGAGCTTTGTTGGACTGCCATATACAGAATCAGCGGCCTTCCTGCCATCGATGGAACCAATACTGGTGGGTTGGACAGGTACTGCTTGATTTTCTTGAAAGCCTCTTGACAAACTGAATCCCATTGAGTGGTGTTGTTCTTTCGGAGTAGTCTAAAAATAGGCTCAACTTTAGCGGTGAGATTGGAAATGAACCTTGATATGTAGTTCAACTTCCCTAGGAAACTGCGCACCTCCCTTTCTGTTTTTGGGGATGGCATCTCTTGAATGGCTCGGACTTTGTCTGGATCAACTTCTATTCCCTTCTTGCTCACTATGAATCCCAACAATTTCCCAGATCTAGCTCTGAATATGCATTTGGCAGGGTTCAGTTTCAACTGATATTTCCTGAGTCTCTCGAATACTTTCCTCAGTACCTGTACATGGCTTTCTCCTCCCTTGGACTACCTCTACCTCATCTGACGACCACGAGACCTGAGCGATTCCAAAATCCTCTAGTTTTTTCAAGTTCTTCCGACACCGATCACACTCCGGTAAGGGTTTTGATCTTTCTTTTAGTTTAAATTTCCTCTTTTCTTTGAAAATGAGCGGCGCCGAGGGTCAGAGAGCGGCAAGCCCCCTTTCTATTCAGGTCTCGTGGTCGTCAGATGAGGTAGAGCTAGTCGGAACAAGCGGGCGGTCTGAACCCCCTAGGACCTCCATTCCAGCCCGCGGTCAAGCAGCATCCTCGAGGTAAACACATTCTTCAGGGAGAGAAAACCTTCCCATAGACGAGCTGCCATCAATCCTTCAAGAAACCGACCTGCAGTCGTTCAGCCAAGAGTATAACATTCAGCCCGATTCATACGAACTCATTAAGTGTCACGGCGATCTTCGAGCCGATCACTTGTTCGAAGAGAATGATATGATCATGGTATACGAAGAGCAACTAAAAGCCGGGCAACGATTCCCTCTTGACGACTTCTTCAAGGAAGTTCTAAAATTTCACCAAGTGTACATAGCCCAAGTTCACCCGAACTCATGGCTGATCCTAGTGGCCTTCAGAGGCCTTTGCCGAGCCAAAGGACTCAGTCCAACGGCGAAGGTATTCACAGAGCTACATAGGCTAACTCGCCGAAAGGACGATGAGTACTGGTTCTTTCAGGCAACGCCACATTGCGGGCTCTTTACCGATCTGCCCTCCTCCCTGAATAATTGGAAGAATCACTTTTTTATTCTAAGGAGCAAAATTTCAAATGGCTTTGAGGGTTTCCCACGTTGCTGGCTACACCAGGGCCCCTTACTTCCGAAGCGCATCACCCTGAATAGGGAAGAGGGTCTAATGGTGATGGAACTGAAAGATCAAGCGGCCAGACAGAAATTCTCTTGTTTAGATGCAGTGACAGCCGAACTGCATCATTGGACTATGCAGCTGGTCACTGGCCAAGAACGCGGGCTTGACTCTCGACCTCGGCCAGACTTTCTATATCTCTGATCTTTGGGCCTTAGCGATCTCACTGACCTTTTCTCTGTGCAGGTATGGCAAGCGGCGAGGCTTCTAAGGAGAGCCGGAAGCGGAAGAGAGAGGTCTTCGGAAAGGTGCGGGAGATGAATCATTCCGAGCTACTTCAGACGCTCAAGCATGATCCCGGGGAGATGGAAGGAGGCTCATCTCAACCCTCGGGACAGCCGATCCCTGACATAGAAGTGGTTCGGTCCCCTCCTCGTCAAGAAGAGCCACCACTGCCCCCTCTAGTTGCTTCGAGTGTGGAAGGGGGTCCTTCCCAACCACCTGTGAGGACCCTTTCCCGCGGTGCCCAAATCCTGATCCATTCGCTGGAGAAGAACCGCACGGTTCGAAAAAACTCGGGTTTCGCTAAGGTCTTGGGGTCCTCCATCTGCCTTCGGGAGGATTGGGATAGGCTAACCCTGAACAGCCTCGACGATATCCTGACGCAAACTATGAGCCTTAGCGTTGAGAGTCTGGTGAACCAACATATTATTCGGGAGAAGGCTCACCGCTTGAGGCAAGATGTCAAGAAGGTGGGTCAGGAAGCTGCTTCCCTTCGATCTCAACTTTTGTCCGCCCAAAACTACATATCTGAAATTGAGGAGCGGATGAAATTCTACGAGGATAAGATGGTCGAGCAGGCTCATGTTCTTGAAGAGGTTCGGGCGCTCTGAGCTGCTGAAGTTGCTCGCCTCACTGAAGAGCTTAAAGCAAAAGAAGAAGAGGCAGTGATAAGGGAGGCCGGTGCTTATGTGAATGCTCATGGGGATCTCTTGGCCGAGCTCAAGAAGCATTATCCCGAGAAGGACTTCTCCTGGATGGTGGACCTGGCTCCCCAAGATGAAGAGGATAGCAAGGAGGAGGCCGAAGGTGATAAAGGGGGTGAACAAAATGTAGAACAGGCTGGAGGTGATCCTCTAGCCGAATGATTTGTATATGTTTCGATTTGAAATGAAATGAAATTCCCTTTTTGTTCAATGAATGAATGGAATCGAAAAGTATCTGAATTGCATAAGCACTTGATTGTCTGAACATATTACAATAACTAAAAGCGATTATTAATCCAAGTGTAAGAGGTCGGAAAACATTGTAAGCATGAGATCGGCTGAGAACAAACGCTAAACGGGACTTGATTAAAATTGGGACTTGATTTGAACACTTAAGATCGGAATCATCATTAAACGGATTGGAACCTTAACTTTATCAGACGATTATCCCCAAACTTTTAAAAGGGAGATCGGCAATAAGACTGGTGGCATGAAGGCCTTGATGTTGGTTCAATTTCGTTTGACAAGAGAGATCGGAAATGTAATTTACTGGTCAGGAGACTTGACAATTGGTTTGAGAGATCGGTGAGGCTTTAAATGATATGGGGACTTGGTATTGATTCGATTCCTTTTGAGGAGAGATCGAAAATGTGGTTGTCCGGCAAAGAGAGATCGGAAATGTGATTGGCTGGCAAAGGGAGACTCAGTGCTGGGGATCGGTTTTGAAGTTTATTGATTTCGGGGATCAGCCAAAATATGGTGTCGACAAGCGCCAGTGTTGTTTGTAAAGAAGAAAGATGGCACTCTCCGCTTGTGATTATCGACAGTTGAATAAGGTGACAATAAAGAATAGATATCCATTGCCCCGCATTGATGACTTGTTTGATCAGTTGAGGGGTGCAGCTGTGTTCTCCAAAATTGACCTGAGATCAGGTTATTATCAGCTGAAAGTATAAGAGCAAAGTATTCCAAAAACTGACTTCAGAACCCTCTATGGCCATTATGAGTTTTTGGTTATGCCATTCGGGTTAACTAATGCTCCGACTGCTTTTATGGATCTAATGAACACTATTTTCAGACCATACCTCAACCAGTTTGTTGTGGTATTCATTGATGATATATTGGTCTATTCGAGGAATGCAGAAAAGCATGATAGACATCTGCGGATTGTACTGCAGACTTTGAGGGAGAAACAACTATATGCCAAATTGTCGAAGTGTGAATTTTGGCTGAAGGAGATGTCTTTCTTGGGGCATGTAGTATCAGAAAAGGGCATTAAGGTAGATCCAAGTAAGATTAAAGCTGTCCTTAATTGGAGGCCACCCAGAAATGTCACAGTGTGATTTTAGGTTTAGTGGATACTACCGTAGATTTGTGAAGGGATTCTCCATGTTGGCATCTCCATTGACCAAGCTGCTTAGAAAAGATGTGAAATTTCAGTGGACGGATAAATGCCAACAGAGTTTTGATGAATTGAAGAAATGTTTGACTGAAGCTCCAGTCCTGACTTTACCTATTCCGAGTAAAGAATATACAGTTTATAGTGATGCTTCTCATAATGGGTTAGGCTGTGTATTGATGCAAGATCGAAATGTCATTACCTATGCATCACGTCAGCTAAAACCGCATGAGAGGAATTATCCCACACATGACTTGGAGCTTGCAGCCATTGTGTTCGCTCTTAAGATCTGGAGACATTATTTATATGGGGAAAAGTGTTACATCTACACAGATCATAGGAGTTTGAAGTATTTGGGCACCCAAAAAGAGCTGAATTTGAGACAGAGGAGATGGTTAGAGTTAATAAAAGACTATGATTGTCTGATAGACTATCAGCCAGGGAAAGCTAATGTGGTAGCTGATGCCTTAAGTCGCAAGACTATGGCAAGTCTACGGGTTACTCCTTTATCTTTGGTACATGAGTTGAGATCATTACATGCCAACTTAGAGATTAATGATGATGGGCAGACAGCAGTTGCATGGCATGTATAGCCAGTATTGATTGATCATATCAGAATGGCAGCTCAGAATGATCAGAAGTATCAGAAGCTGATGGAAGAAGTCCGAAAGGGCAAGAAACCAGAATTCTCAATCAGTGATGATGGTCTATTGCTACACCAGGGCAGAATATGTGTTCCTAATGATGTTAATTTGAGGCAGATCATTTTGAAGGAAGCACATGAGTCTCCTTTTGCCATGCACCCTGGTGGCACAAAAATGTATAGGGGGCTAAAGGAGCATTACTGGTGGATGGGTATGAAAAGAGGTGTGGCAGAGTTTGTATCCAAATGCCTAACTTGTCAGCAAGTGAAGGCAGAGCATCAAGTACCCACTAGGTTGTTACATCCACTACCAGTACCAGAATGGAAATGGGAAAGAATAACAATGGATTTTGTGATGGGACTTCCGAGGACACAGAAGAGTCATGATGCAGTATGGGTCATTGTCGACAGACTAACTAAGTCTGCTCATTTTCTGCCAGTCCGGATGGACTACAGTTTAGAAAGATTGGCCAAGTTATACATCGATGAGATTGTGAGACTGTATGGAGTGCCAGTATCCATCGTGTCAGACAGAGATCCTAGGTTCACTTCTAGATTCTGGGGTAGTCTTCAGAGAGCCCTAGGAACTAGATTGAACTTTAGTACTGCATTCCACCCACAGACAGATGGCCAGTCTGAGAGGGTAATTTAGATCTTGGAGGACATGCTACGGGCCTGTATGATTGAGTTTGAGGGCAGTTGGGATACACACTTACCTTTGATTGAGTTTGCTTACAACAACAGCTACCAATCAAGCATTGGGATGCCTCCATATGAAGCTTTGTATGGCAGAAAATGTAGAACCCCGTTGTGTTGGGATGACGTGGGTGAAAGAAAGATGATTGGACCCGAAAGTGTTTAACAAACCGAAGAGAAAATCAAGGTGATCAGAGATCGACTTAAGATTACATCAGACCGTCAAAAGTCCTACATTGATTTGAAAAGAAGGGATATTGAGTATGCAGTGGGTGAGAAAGTTTTCCTCAAAGTTTCTCCTTGGAAGAGAATTAGGAGATTTGGTAGAAAGGGGAAACTAAGTCCTCGTTTCATTGGGCCATATGAGGTTCTGGAAAGAGTGGGTCCTTTGGCATATCGGTTGGCACTACCTCTAGAGTTGGAGAAGATAAATAATGTCTTTCATGTGTCTATGTTGAGGAGGTATCGATCAAACCCATCTCATGTACTACCAGTAGAGGAAATTGAAGTGAATCCAAACCTCACATATGAAGAAGAACCCATTAAGATTCTGGCTTATGAGGTGAAGCAGCTACGGAACAAGCAGATACCATTGGTAAAAGTACTGTGGAACCATCATTCGGGCCAGGAGGCTACTTGGGAACGAGAGGAGGACATGAGGAGACAGCACCCACAGCTGTTCAAAGATTGATACCAGGTAAAATTTCGAGACGAAATTTATTTTAAGGGGGGGGGGGGAGAATTGTAACACCCCTATTTGCATAGCCTAGTATATTTTACTGTTCCGGTGACCGGTGTCAGTCCGGACAGTTAAGGGGATTAGAACCACACTTAAGAAAACTAGAGAAGCCATAAACACAAATAATTAGTAATGTCCAATTAGTTAAGTATAAACAAAAAAAAACAGAACATAAGAAGTTAAACGAGCCGAGAGTCACAGCGATGGGTAACCTTCTCGGGAACGACTGCGAAGTCATTTTAAACTCAAATTTCGAACCGTAAAATGTGACGCCGCGGTCCGTAGGACCCTTATGAACACAGTGGAAAAGAGAAAATCACGAAAAAGAACTGTTAAGCCAGTCAAATAATTAGGTCAGGGAGCCGGAAGAAATATGGAATTAATTGCAAACCGGGATGAACCGGCGAGGGGCAATTTGGTCAATTGACCCCAAGAGCTGACTCCTGACCTAACTGTCAAATAAAATCGATGAAAAGAAAATTTTGGAATCGAAAATTAAATTAAAGAACTAATAGAAAAAAAAAAGAAAAAAAGAAGGAAAATGAAAAAGGTGTAGGGAAATGACATCATGCATGACATCATGCATGATGCCATAAATCCCATAATTAATAATTTGATTAAATGGATTTTTGGGTCTTCCATAAGACAAAAGACATAAAGAAAGAAAAGAAAAAAAAAATAAAACACAAAGTCTTCTTCTTCAAAATGTCACTTTCCCTCTCCCTCATATCTCCATAGTTAAACCTCCATTAAAGCTTTTCTTCAAGCTTTGAAACCCTTACCAAATCCTAACTTCTTCCATAATCACTCCATAAAACCTTATTCCCTTCCCTTGAGAAAGAAATTTAACAAGAAAGAAAGAAGAAAAGAGGAGAAAAATTGAAGATTGGATATCAAAGTTGAGGTAAGCACATCAAATTGAAAGTTTGAGATTAATTGTTGTGTTTTTAGCTTGAATTACTTGTAAATAAACTTAAAATAAAAAAAAATTATGTGGGAGGGACTAGACTGAAATTCATCCAGCAGGGAGGGGAGAGTGATTTGCATGAGTTTAATTGAGTTAAACATGTTAAAATGCTTGAATGAGTTGAAAGATTGTGTTTATATGCTTTGAATTAGTTAATTACAATGAATTAGTGTGGTTAGGGTTTGAAACCTAGGGTTTTGAGGCAAAAATTTTGGCGAAATTGGTAAATGATATATTTGACCTAATGTGAAGTGAAAAATGGTCATTTGTGACCAAATGAGGTGTGTTAGAAGTGTTGGAATTAAAAGCCAATTCAGATTGGATAAGGTCATGTGCTGGCAGCATGACCAAAATTTCCTTTGAGGGACCAAAATTTCCTTTGAGGGACCAAAAATGAAATTTTACAAGTCCAATGGATATGGGACCAATTAGGGATGAAAATAGGCACTAAATGACACAAATTTCATTTAGGAAGCCTGCCCAAAAAGTGACTAAAACCTATTGAACAAAGTGACTGAAGTTGAGAAATCGCAGGCTGCCCTGCACAAACTGACCAAATGAACAGTGTTTATTCATTTCGTTATAACTCGAGCTAGGCAGGTCAAAATGACCTGAAATTTTACCAATGGTTAGATGAGATATATATCTAAAACTTTTATGGAGAACACCAACCCAAATTATGCCATTAACCCAATCAAATTACTGAGCCAAGTTGGATCACTGAATCTGCAGACTGTAGATTTACCATTTGAATAGTAAAGTTTCAATGGCTATAACTCTCTCTAGAAAACTCCGATTTAGGTGATTCTTGAACCGATGGAAACCTAAGGCATAGTAGAACATTTCATATGAAGAAAGTTAGACCAAATTATGGACCTAACTTGATCAAATTTCTGAACGAAATTGGAATTAACAATCTGCCAGAACAAAATTCTGTAGCATGAACAGTAAATGTAATTTGCTTATAACTTGAGCTACAAAACTCCAATTGGGATGATTCAAAAAGAAGAATAAACTTGACACAATAGGGAACATTTTCTATGAAGAAAGTTTTGCCAAATTCCAACAATAAACTGACCAATGAAACAGTACAATTAGGGACACCAAAACTGAAAATTGGCAATTTTGCCTAAAAGACCTAAGTTTTGAGAAAATGACCAAAACTAACAAGTTTAGTGATCAAAATGTGGTATGTGGATGAAGTTGGAGTTCCCATACCTATTAAGCCTTAGAAAGTCAACTATTTGACTTGAATAGTATAGTGAATAGTAACCCGAAACACAAAAATTTCGAGAACGTCGAATTTAGCATGTTAGAGCTAGGTAAAAGTGAAGCTAAATTTATTTTGGGTTTATGTTAAGTTCTAGTGCTGAAACATTGTAAAATTGTGTGTTTCAGTTGAAAATGATACCGAGAAAGAACCCGAGGAACCGAGTGGAGGCCAAGAGGCGACTCGCTTGAGGTTTGTGCATAACGTATAACTTTTGTAAATTATTTCTCATAATGCATGATTTGTACTTAATTCTCATGTTCTGCCATATTTTTGAATAAATATGATTTAAGTTTTGTATAAAGATTATTTTAGTATGTTGTGCAACACTGAGTCCTAGTACTCAGCGATAGCTTCTATTCTTTGTCAGAATCTGAGACTAGAGGAGTAGCGGTCGAAATTGTTGAGGTGTGAGGAGCTATCAGCTTGAAGTCACCGGGTATAATTTATACCCTAACTGTAAATATTTCTTTTGATGTCTGTATTGCACATAAATGTATGGACATGTAAAATGGGTCTTGAGCAGCTTGTACAAAGTTTGTGTGAAGTTTGTAATAAAAATTTAGTTTGAAATTCCTTTGATGTAAATTTTGTAATGATATATATATATATATAAATTATTTTGTCTCTAATAAAATATGAGAGGAACTATTTTATTTAATTTGAATGAAATGTTGTTAGTATTTTGAGGATTATTGAATTTTGAACTTGAGAAATTGATTGAAATGATTGTGGAGTTGTTGAAATGGATTGAGTTTGATTGTGAAATTGAAGTAGTGGTTGAGAAAAATTTTTAGAAGTGCTTTTTACAAGTATTGAAGAACTATTTTCTCAAAATACAGACAGAACTCTGTCAAAATTTTTATAAAATTTGCAAAAAAAATAAAATGGGCCAAAATTTCCAACTAGCTTTCAACTTAATTACATGTTTTAAATACTTATTAAAAATGCTCACCACTTATCAAAAATAAGAAAATTATTTTAAAATCCCTTATAGCGTACTTAATGAGTTATCGGTAGGTGAAGTTCGGTAGTTCATTAGGTATTCTACGGGATCATGTTATGCCTTACAGAGGGGTAAGGTATGACACGAAATCAATTGTTCTTCCTCTCTTCAAAGTGGATGGTGCATTGGTGAGTCCATCTGCTCTCTTCTTTTCTCACTTGATTCAAAGAAAAATACCTTATTTTCTTTGAATTAAAATTGCTAAAAAAGGTTTTTAGTGTCCTAAATACCCATTAACCTTCACTAAAGCACTAAACCCCATTTTCAAGTGGTTGGCAAAGCTTGAGAGGCAAAATTTGGGACTACCATAGTTGCTTCTTGGTGTGCTTGTGGTAGACAAGCTAAAAGGACAACATTTGGGGTCCTAAAAACATCCTAAGATTGCATCAATTATACATCAAGAGGTTAGTACCTAAAAATCCCTCTTTTAGTTAGGGTTTGATAGAATTAAATGTTAATTCATGATCTTTAATGGCAAATGAAATTTTAATACATGCTAAAATATGTTTTGATACGTAATTGGGCATTCAAAATTGATTAGGTTCATAAGAAACTTGGTATGGTGCATATAACCTTAGAAATAATTTTTTAAATTCAAGGTTCTAATGCCCAATAATCATGCTTCCACTAGTTCAATATTACCATTAGATACCTTTCTTTTTTTGACCAAAATTAAAAAAGGCCCATTTGAACCCATTAATTTCAATCTTGTGGGCCACACTTAACGGTTATATATACTTTCAATGTGAGGGATCTTTCTCCTTACTTAGAAGATGATTTTGAAGATGGAAAAAAAATTAGATTTGAGGGCAAATCCTAATCAACAAGGCGAAAATGATGTGTCATATAATGACATGATGTAGGAGGGCTCATTGTGTCACACCTTAACCCTCCGTACGGCATAACATGATCCCGTAGAATACTTAATGAACTACCGAACTTCACCTACCGATAACTCATTAAGTACCCTACAAGGGATTTTAAAACAATTTTCTTACATTTTGGAAGTGGTGAGCATTTTGATAAGAATTTAAAATCATTTGTTCAAGTTTAAATACTAATAAAAATTTTTTCCATTTTAAATTTTGCCGCAATTTTTATAAAAATTTTGACAGAGTTCCCTCTGTATTTTGAGAAACCAGTTCTTCAAAGACTTGTAAAAAGCACTTCCAAAAATATTTCACAACTCCCAACCTCCAATAAATCACAATTCAACTCCAATCAATTTATTTCAAAACAGTTCCACAATCCAAATCAAATTTATCATCTCAGAATAGTTAATAATTCCATTCACAAAGCATAAAGTAGGAATTTCATATGTACAAATATTAAATTTATAGAAGAAAGTCCAAAATAATATCATTACAATTTATTTACAACTGCTCAACTTACATTGATACAAATAACATTTCTATATTTACATCAAGATTATCTACAAGGGTATAAAATAATACCCGTACAAAATGATCAGAGTAGTCCTCGATTTAACAGCAGCTCACTCTGCTGCTTTCTCCTTGCTCTTATCTGCGACAGCAAAATAAGCTATCGCTGAGTATAAAAATACTCAGTGGTGCACAATAAAAATTTAAAATGCAATAAATAAATTATTCATTACCAAACACAATTTAAATGTTTCTCAATCACATTTCACAATTGTTAAAGTTCATAATAACATCATTTTGTCAAATAATCTATTAAACACAGTTTAGTCAAATAATTTCATAAACACAGTGTTGCCAAAGTCACACACAACTTAAGCCATGACACAAAATTTCCGATCAATGCCGTGTTGTACACCACGACAAAGCAATCTCAACTCCATTAATCGAAATCAATGAGGGAGGTGGCTAGCTAGCTAATGAGCACTCATCCGATCTTGACCTCAACTGGTAAGCCAGAGAGGGAGGAAAATAAACGATCTCAACCCCATAAATGGAGGAGGAATAATAAGTAACTGTCATGCTAAGTGTGAATCAAAAATCCATTTCAAACATTTCATTCAAATATTGCATACAAAAATCAAATCAATTTCCAAAGTTGCAATTTGATCACAAGGTGGCAACACAAAAGTTCATAAATTTATAATGCGTACTAAATCAAATTTTTTTTCAAGGGTAAAATGCTTGAATAGGATTTATTGTGCACAAACCTGACTGGAGTCGCCTCTAGGCCTTGACTCAGTCTTTCAGGGCTTCCAAGTCTTTTTCAGCTGAAACACATAATTTCACAGTGTCTCAGTACCATAACTTAGCATAAATCCAAAAATAAATTTCACTTTATTTTAACTGACTCTATTGAGATAAATTCGACGTTCTCGAAGTTTTTGTGTTTCGGGTTACTATTCACTATACTATTCAAGTCAAATTGTTGACTTTTTAAGGCTTAATAGGTATGGGAACTCCAACTTCACCCACATACCACATTTTGGTCATTAAACTTATTGGTTTTGGTCATTTTCTCAAAGCTTAGGTCATTTTGGCAAAATTGTCAATTTTCGGTTTTAGTGCTCCAAAGTTGCACTGTTCCATTGGTCAATCTACTGTTGGAATTTGTCAAAACTTCCTTCATAGAAAATGTTCCTTATTGCCTTAAGTATATTCTCATTTTTGGATCACCGCAATCAGAGTTTTGTAGCTCAAGTTATAGCCAAAATACAGTTACTGTTCATGTGCACTGTTCATACTGCAACTATGGTTCTGGCAGATTTTTGGTCCAACTTCATTCAATAATTTGATCAAGTTAAGTCCATAATTTGGTCTAATTTCCTTCATACGAAATGTTCTACTATGTCTTAGGTTTCCATCGGTTTAAGAATCGCCTAAATCGGAGTTTTCTAGAGAGAGTTATAGCCATTGGAACTTTACTACTCAATGGCAATTCTGCAGAGTTGCAGGTTTAATAACTCAACTTTGCTCAATAATTTGACTAGGTTAATGGCATAATTTGGGGTAGTGTTCTTCATGAAAGTTTTATATCTATGTCTTATCTAATTACTGATAAAATTTCAGGTCAATTTGACCTGTATGGTTCGAATTATGACCAAATGAACAGTTACTGTTCATTTGGTCAGTTTGGTGCAATGGCAGCTTGCTCTCATTTCACTTTGGTCAATTGGTTCACCAAGTTTTAGTCAGTTTTTGGCCATGGTTCCTTAATGAAAATTATGTCCTTTTATGTCTATTTTCATCCCTAATTGGTGGCATATCAATTGGGCTTGTAAAATTCCCGTTTTGGTCCTTCAAAGAAGGTTTGGTCATGCTGCCAGCAGCATGACCAATTGACCTACGAATTTGTCTTCCATTCTAACACTTCCCATACATTTCCTTTGGTCATTATTGACCATTTTTCAGTTCACAATTGGTCAAAGATATCAATTATGCATTTCTTCAAAATTTGGTTCACAAACCCTAACATTCAAACCCTAACTCACTCATTCAATCACAATTGGTGCATTTCCATCTTAACACCATACTAATGTAAGTTTATTAACATCTTTAATTCCCTTTAAACACATCAAACCATACCAATCATACTCCCATCAACCAGGCCAAAATTTCAGTTTAGTCCTTCTCCCATGATTTTATTTCATTTCATAATTTCTAAGCTCATTTCAATCATCACACATGCATTTAAATGGAAGAATAAGGAGTTTAACATACTAACCTCAATTTAAAGCTTCAAATCTCTCTCTTAGCCCTTCTTTCTTCTTGTAGTCTTCTTCCCAAGTTACAATATCAAGCTCTAATAAAGTTTTTATGAGGGTTATTAAGGTTGGGTAAGGAGAAATTAAGCTTAGTGTAAGCTTAAGGGAAGGATTTTCATGGAGGAAGTGTGGGAAGAAAGTGGGCGGCACCAAGGAAGAAGAAAATAAGGTTTTTCTTTTTTTTTTTTTTCTTTTCTTTAATCTTATCCCTTTTAGAAGACCAAAAATTCCAAATTAATAAATAACTTAATTAATTTCTTATTGACATCATTCATGATGTCATCACCTTTGACTTTTCCATCTTCTTCTTTTTCTTTTTTTTTCTATTTTTCTATTAGTTTTTTAATTTAATTCTCGATTCTGAAATTTTCTTTTCTCCGATTTTATTTAACAGTTAGGTCAGAGTCAGCTCTCGGGGTCAATTGACCAAATTGCCCCTCACCGGTTCAACTCGGTTTATAAATAATTTCATATTTCTTCTGGCTCCCTGACCTAATTATTTGACTGGCTTAACAGTTCTTTTTCGTGATTTTCTCTTTTCCACTGTGTTCATAAGGGTCCTAAGGACCGTAGCGTCACATTTTACGGTTCGAAATTTGAGTTTAAAATGACTTCGCAGTCGTTCCCAAGGAGGTCACTCATCGCTGTGACTCTTGGCTCGTTTAACCTCTTATGTTCTGTTTTTCTTATTTATAGTTAACTAATTAAACATTACTAATTATTTGTGTTTATGGCTTCTCTAGTTGTCTTAAGTATGGTTCTAATCCCCTTAATTGTCCGGACCGACACCGGTCACCGGAACAGTGAAATCTACCAGGCTATGCAAACGGGGGTGTTACACATTGACTAGTCTAAGAGCAAACTCATCACTTTGCTTGCTTATATTCAGAATTAAAGAAGGACTTGGCAAATCCATGGGGTATGTGAGTTGGGTGCATGCTAAAATATTCGAACTTAAGTTGAAATAAAGATAATGGATCGACCATGAAGAAAACAAGCCCATATGTGTGTAACAGGCCCCATTTACTGTTTGGAATTAACCAAGTCAAAGAAATCAAAAGAAAAGTATAATATCTTACAAATAAGGAAAGAAATAAGGCTGAAAAGTTAATCAAATCTCCTCAAATTCGTGCATTAATATATAGACAGATTTCGAAAGTGTTCTTTTTTTCAAAAATTTAATATTATTTCTTATTTAGAAGACTATTTAATTTTCTATTTAGTAACCTTGCTATCTTTTCTTTATAGTGCTTGTAATCAGCCTATATAAAGGCCAATTCTTGTAAGCTCAAAGTGTTTTGAGTTTTTATCACAATAGCAAGTGTTGTTTCTCTTTTCTTATCAAATAGTATTTGTTTGTAGCGAAGTTCTAACTTATCACAAAAGTTTATTGTGTGACGTCTTTATTAGGATTATATTCTTTGTGACAAGATTACTCGTATCAAAGTTTACATTATATAGTTATCCTCTTATTTTTGTTTTTTTATTACTGTTGCATCGTATTTCATAAAATATCAAAAAGAAATCCTTTCTTTTTAACCGAATTTAGTTGAAGTTTGATTTTGGTGTTATATTGCTTAATCTTGGCTTATTTTTAGTGGTTCAAAGTTATTTCTTGTTTCTCAATTTGTTCCAACAAAATTTCTTATTTTTCATAACTAATTAATTTCATTCTCTCCTTCACAAGGCACATCAGTAAAGTATACATTATTATTTTTTTTTTATTTTCATGTTTATAATATTTTTTTTATTCATTCTTTTTTTTAGTAAAAATTTTAATTACAAACATAAAAAGATTGTAAAAAGAAATTTTTATTTTTTTAATATTTCAAAAAATTTTAAATAGAATTAAATGAATGCTATATTGCTTCTTCTAACCTATATGGTGATGATGTTGTTTTTATCTTGTAAATGGAAAACTTTTGTATAGACCCAATTTATTATAAATCTAAAATATAAATATATGATATTTATATATTTAATAATTGGTGTAATATCCCTAATTTTCAAATTATTATTATTATTATTATTATTATTATTATTATTATTATTATTATTATTATTATTATTATTATTATTATTATTCTAACCCTGGTATTGTGGACTTCGCGTATATACTTTCATTTCGTGAAAATTCGATCGTCACTCGGATCTGTAATTTCGGGCCGAGCAGATAAGCTACTAGAACCATTTCAGAACCGGGTCAAGATTATAGGCTACCCCACTGTTTTCAGACGTTCTGGACGCGTTCCAGTTGTCAGATTTGGCATAGGTAAACTCAAACTCTACAATACTCAATTTTTGCCTTATATTGGGTTAGAATAAAATTTATAAAATATTCGTGGATGATAAAAAAATTACGATTCCTATTGCAATAGCCTTATAATATTGTTAAGGACCGCGGGGCAGGTTTATAGAATTTTTAAAATTAGTTTGGATAGTTTTTGAAAAATATTAGTTTTGAAATCTTATAATTGAGTTGTCTGGTGTTGTGATTATTGCTTGGTTTGGAGGGCCCAGGAGGGGCCATATAATGATGATGAGATATTGGTTAAGTTTAGAAGTGTTATTTGAACCATTTTGTAGGTTGGGTAGGTCATAGGTATAGGGGAGACTCTTCCGGATTTTCAACACAACTTAAGGTGTCTTTGGTCTTTTCTAAACTTGTATTGAGTCAAAGATATTAAATAATTACAATGAAATTGTCAGGTGAGCTGGGACATGTAACACCCCAAAATTTTAAATTTTATTATTTTATGAGTATTATTAATATTTTTATTTTATTTAAATTTTAAGAAATTATTTGAGATTTTTCGGATTTTAAAAATCGGGTTCGATTTTCCGAAAATATAAACTTTGATGATTTTTAAAAATTTTATTTAAAGACCACGTGGCAAAACTAAAAATATATTTTGAGTCCACGAATTTTTCTGAGTTTTCTGGAATTTTTTCGGAATTTTTGGACCTCGTTTTCGGTCCCGAGGCAGAGTAAAAATTCAAAATTTTGTATTCTGAATCGAACCGGTTGAATCGAACCAGACCGGATCGGATCGGTCGAATCGGACCGGCCTTCTTCTTCCTTTTCTTCCTCTCCCGCGCGCGTTTCTCCTCCTCCCCTTCTCTCTCCTTTTTCTCTCTCCTCCCTCCTCCCCTTGCCGCGCCGCCTCTGCCGCCCCGCCGTCGCGTCGCCTCGCCCTTCCCCATGGTGGCGCGCTGGAACGCCGAAAACGGCTCCGAGCGGCAGCGCGGCCGTATGACCGTTCGCCTTCCCGGCCAAAATACGGCCGATCCGGCCACCAATATGACCGGGTCTTGTATCTAAACTCATCTACTCGTCGAGAACATTTCATAGACACCAAGAACACCGAAATCCATCGAGCGGTTTGTCCAATTTTTGTCCGGGAAGTTTTAGCCCATTTTAACTTTCGGGCTAGATTTCTCACAAACCGTGAATCCCACGAGAAAACCGAGAGTACCAGAGCGCTCCACTCGTCCAGAGCTTCGCAGCGACATAAATTTTGAATTTTTCCGACATCTTTTTCGGTGGGTCCCATGAAACTTCGCAGTGTCTTTCCGAGCATTAAATGAACTTAGAAAATTCTGAAAAATTTATATACTAACCCCCGTGTTGTGGGCTTCGTGTAGGTATCCTCAATTCGCGGAAATTCGACAGTTGACCGGGTTTGTGAATTTCCGGCCAGACAGACCCGTTACCGGAAAAGTCTCCGAATTGGACCGAGGTTTTGGCTACCCCCCCATTGTCAGATGTCCCGAGCGCGTCCCCGGAGTCGGAATCGGCAAAGGTAAACCCGAACCTTGCTTTTTCGTAATTTTCTAGTGCTTAAATAGGATTAAAAATCCATAAAATATTTGTGGTAGCTCAGAAAATTATGATTCTTTTTGCAATAGCCTAGTAATATCGTTAAGGACTGCGGGGCAAAGTTTTAGAATTTTTAGAGCTTATTTGGGTAGTTTTTGCAAAAATGGTAAATTATAAGGACTAAATTGAAATTTTACATATTGTGATGGATGACTGATTTGATGGGCCCAGGAGGGGCTATGTGATGTGATTGAGTTGTAGATATATGGGTTGTGAATATAGAAGTGTGTTTTGGGCCCTTTTGCAGGTTGGGTAGGTTATAGGGGAGACTCTGCCGGATTTTCGGCACGACTTAGAACGTATTTGGTCTTTTCTTGAATTGTATTGAGTCATTTGTATTAAATAATTATAATGTAATTGTCAAGTGAGCCGGGACAGCCTTCTTCCTCCGCCCAGCCGCCACAGTGACCGTTGTCAAGTCTTTGAGTAAAATATTAATTTTAATTGTAATTTCATTATTATTATATGTTCAAGCATGCTAATGCATCACTTATATGCATATATCTATGTAGATAAACTTTAGGCACGATTTATGTTGCATTTATAACTGTGAAAGTGCCATGTATGTTGTTGTGGTAATTTGGAGCAGTGTACGTGCGTTGGCGTGCGTGTGATGTGGTGTGGACTATGGATAGGACGGGTAGACACGGCTTAAGATCTTCGCTGGGACCCGGTCCTTCGGGGTAGACACGGCTTGAGTTCTTCGCTGGGACCCCGATTTGGTTATTAAGTGGAAGTCCGAGCTGAGTTCTTCGCTGGCACAGTTGGAATTAAGAGAGCTGTATAGGGGATCAGCTCCCATATATATTATGATTGATATTATCGGGTGCGTGAGTGCTCCAAATTACCTTTTTGATGTTATGATGTGAAATTATTGCTGGTGTTGCATTTCACTCTACAGGGTGCATTAATTTTAGATAGTTATAGAGATTATGGTTAAAATTGATATTTTACTCTCTAAGTCGAACGCTCACTCCTGTTCAATATTTTTCCAGGCCACAGGAGGATATTTTTGAGGTTAACCTGCTTTCTTCCTCGCAGGTCGATTATTAATATTTGTATAAACTTGTTAAATCTCAGAATTTCTGCATGTGTTAGGAATGCTTATTTGATATGGGTCTGTAAACTAAATTATTATTTTGTACCTGTAAACTTAATATTCTGTGCATGTTTGATGGATTGGATGAGGGAGCTGAGCTCCCATTTATTTTTATGCTGATGAGTATGTGGAGGGTGAGCTGAGCTTCCCAATTGAGTATTTATTGTGTTTACAGGTCGGGTGAGTCAAAAACTCCCCGTTGAAAGGTCCATTTTATGGCCGGACTCTGTTCGGTTGATTTCTTGAAATTGGGCCCAAATGGGCCTTAGAGTTGGGTTAAGTGAATAGTTAGGCTTACTACAGGCCTCAAAGGCTTTAGGCTGGCCCAGGTCCTAGTGCCGGTCCGGCCCATAGGTTGGGTCGTGACAAATGTCGTATCAGAGCCTAGGCTCCAGATTCTTAGAGAATGTTTGTCTAAAGTATTGGGAAGAGTCTACTAGGAGTCATATGCGGAAAATAGGGTCCACATTCGTCTTGCATTGTCATCTTTGCCTCTAGTTTCTGCTTCATATATTGTGGGTAAATATGAGTCTATAGAGCTATTTAATGTGCAGTTTTGAATTTTGTGGGCTAATGCTGCTGAATTTCAGGAAAATGCGTAGAAGCAGGAGAGCTGCCACTGCACCAGAACCAGATGTGCCTGACGAGGTGTCAGCACAGGATGAGGCGCCTGCCCCGAGGAGGCGGGGTAGGAGGCCTAGAGCTGCTCAAGTAGAAGAGCAGCTGCCAACAGTTCAGGATCAGTCTTTCATGGCACAGGGTCCCATGGACCCCATGGCAGCTACTCTAGCTGGTTTGCAGAGGACCATCGATATGATAGAAGACTAATAGAAGACTGATAGAAGACTAATAGAGTGTATGCAGCATGTCATGGGGCCTATGCCTAGACAATGGATGAATGACTACATATTACCTCGGATGGAGGGTTTGTCGTGGACTCAGTTTGTGGAACTGTTCATCAATCGGTTTGTGCCAGAAAGCTTCAGGGATCAAAAGCAGTGGGCCTTTGAGGCCTTAAGACAGAATGGCAGGTCTGTAGATGAATATGCTACAGAATTTCTTGAGTTGAGCAGGTATGCCCCTACAGCAGTTGCTACAGAAACTATGAAGGTGAAGAGGTTCCTAAAGGGGCTTGACAGGAGGTATGCAAACCTGGCCATGATGTCGGATCAGTCTTTTGATGTGGTGGTTGATCGAGCCAGACAGATAGAGATTAGCTATGCTGTGGATGACAGCGGAAGAGCAAAGAAAAACAGAGCAGAGGGTTCTTCAGGTGTTCCCCACATGGGTACTACGGATAGTGGTGGCCAAAATAATTACAGAGGAAGAAGCAGGAATAAGAGAAATGGTTTTAGACACAAATCTCGAGGGTTCAAACCAGGGTACGGATCTAGCAGTGGTCACAGTTCGGGGTATAGCATCTGGGTCTGGTTCAGGATCCTCCTTGGCACCTTGTGCACAGTGTGGAAGAGGACATTCAGGACCTTGTATGATGGGTTCAGGAGTATGCTTCAGGTGTGGCCAACCAGGTCACTTTGCTAGGGAATGCCCCGTGTTCAGTGAGCCACAGATGGGGTCACAGGGTTCTGTTGCAAATGTTCCTCGTCAGTTGTATCCGGGTGCTTCCAGCATGGTAGGCAGTCAGTTCAGTGGCCAACAGGGCCGAGGATAAGGGGGACGTGGATTTAGAGGCAGATCAGGAGGTAGAAGTCAGTATCAGGGTTTTGCCACTCAGGGTAGGGGTCAAGCTCGGGTTTTCACCCTGACCCACCAGGATGCTCAGGCTTCTAATGTAGTTGATAGATCCGGGTGCTACGCACTCATTTGTCTCCCCTGTGTTTGCCATGAGATTGGGTAGAAACCCTACCACTTTAGAATGCCCTTTGTCTGTAGCTACCCCGCTTAGTGACAACATAGATGTAGATATGGTTTTTCCGGGTAGCCCAGTAGTAGTGGATGGAAAGATCCTCCCAGCAGACTTGGTTCCTCTACCAATGATAGATTTTGATGTAATCTTGGGGATGGATTGGTTAGCAACTCATTATGCCACTTTAGACTGCAGGAACAAAAAGGTGTATTTCCACATACCCGATATGGAAGAGTTTAGCTTTGATGGTGACAGGAGCGTGGCTCCATATAACTTGGTATCAGCAATTAGTGCTAGAAAAATGTTGAGGCGTGGATGTCAAGGGTATTTGGCATTGGTGAGAGATACATCTCTAAAAAGTGTCAACATAGAAAATGTTCCTGTTGTCAGAGAATTCATGGATGTCTTCCCTGAAGAGCTTCCAGGGTTGCCACCAGAAAGGGGAATAGAGTTCTGTATTGATGTTATTCCGGGTACAAACCCCATATCAATGCCACCTTACAGGATGGCCCCAGCAGAATTGAAAGAGTTAAAGGAGCAACTACAGGAGCTATTGGACAAAGGTTTCATACGTCCGAGCACCTCACCTTGAGGCGCTCCTGTTCTATTCGTGAGAAAGAAGGATGGGTCATTGAGGTTGTGTATTGACTACAGATAGCTGAACAAAGTGACTGTGAAGAACAAGTATCCACTTCCTCGGATCGACGATCTGTTTGATCAGCTTCAAGGGGCCAGATTCTTTTCCAAGATAGACTTGTGATCAGGCTACCATCAGTTGAGAATAAGGACTGAGGACGTGTCCAAAACGGCATTCAGGACAAGATATGGTCATTATGAGTTCTTGGTGATGTCTTTTAGACTCACTAATGCACCAGCAACCTTCATGGACTTGATGAACAGGGTGTTCAAGCCATTTTTGGACCATTTTGTCATCGTATTCATAGATGAAATTTGGTATACTCTCGGACCGAGGAAGAACATGTGTGGCACTTGAGAATGGTGTTGCAGACTTTGAGGGAGCACCAGCTATATGCCAAAATTTCAAAATGTGAATCTTGGCTAGAAAGCATCTCATTCTTGGGACACGTGGTTTCTAGTGAAGGTATTCAAGTGGATCCCAAGAAAATTGAAGCTGTAACTGATTGGCTTAGGCCTACAACAGTCACTGAGGTGCGAAGTTTTTTGGGTCTAGCTGGCTACTATAGGCGATTTGTGCAAGATTTGTCCAGGATAGCAGCTCCTCTAACTAAGTTAACTCGGAAGAATGTTCCATTCATTTGGACAGATGACTGTGAGAAGAGCTTCTAGAAGCTTAAGGAGTGTCTAACCACCGCCCCTGTGTTGACACTACCTATGAGTGGTAAAGGATACACTGTGTACTGTGACGCCTCCAGAGTTGGCCTAGGGTGTGTTTTGATGCAGAATGGAAAAGTAGTGGCTTATGTTTCAAGGCAGCTGAAGAGGCATGAGCAGAACTACCCCACCCATGATTTGAAAATGGCGGCTGTAGTCTTTGCACTAAAAATCTGGAGACACTACCTGTATGGTGAAGTGTGCGAGATATACACCGACCATAAGAGTTTGAAGTACATCTTCCAACAGAGGGACTTAAACTTGAGACAGAGGAGATGGATGGAGCTTCTGAAAGACTATGATTGCACCATCCAGTACCACCCTGGGAAGGCCAATGTAGTAGCAGATGCTTTGAGCAGAAAATCTTCTGGCAGTTTGGCACACATTTCAGCAGAGAAAAGACCGTTGATTCGAGAAGTACATGAGTTAATGGATCAAGGTTTAATCCTAGATCTTTCAGATGAGGGGGTATTGTTGGCTCACTTTTCAGTGAGGCCAGACTTACGGGACAGAGTTAGAATTTCCCAGCACAGAGACCAACAATTGATGAAGATCATAGAAAGAGTACAGCAAAGTGAAGGTGGTGAGTTCGGGTTTGCCAATGATGGCGCCCTTATGCAAGGTTCTAGGATATGTGTGCCCGATGTGGACAATCTCAGAGATGAAATCATGCGAGAGGCACACTATACACTGTACAGTGTCCACCCAGGTTCCACCAAGATGTACCATGATGTGAAAGATAGTTATTGGTGGAATGGCATGAAGAGAGACATAGCCGACTTTGTGTCCAAGTGCTTGACTTGTCAGAAGGTGAAGTTTGGACACCAGAGACCGTCAGGGAAGCTGCAAGAGCTCCCTATCCCAGAATGGAAGTAGGAAATGATCACTATGGATTTTGTGACTAGGTTGCCTCGTACCACGCGAGGATATGATTCGATATGGGTAATTGTAGACCGCCTAACCAAATCAGCTCACTTCTTGCCTGTGAATACTATGTATTATGTGGCACAGTACGCCCGACTCTACATTCGAGAAATAGTCAGATTGCATGGAGTTTCGGCTTCCATAATATCTGACAGAGGGCCCCAGTTCACTTCTCGGTTTTGGAGGAAGTTGCAGGAGGCACTTGGCACACAGTTGAACTTTAGTACTGCTTTCCACCCTCACACAGATGGACAGTCTGAAAGGACAATCCAAACACTGGAAGACATGCTTCGCATGAGTGTTTTGGATTTTGGAGGTCAATGGGATGATCAGCTAGCTTTGGTGGAGTTTGCCTATAACAACAGTTACCATTCCAGCATAGGAGTAGCACCCTATGAGGCACTATATGAAAGAAAGTGTAGGTCTCCTCTGTGTTGGACGGAAATGGGAGAAGCGAAGGTGCATGATGTAGACCTAGTGCAGTACACTTCAGAGGTAGTTCCTTTAATCAGGGAACGACTGAAAACAGCTTTCAGTAGGCAGAAGAGTTATGCAAACCCCAGACAGAGGGATGTGGAGTTTGCAGTAGGCGACTATGTATTCCTGAAGGTTTCTCCAATGAAGGGAGTCATGAGATTTGGAAAGAAGGGGAAGTTGGCACCTAGGTATTGTGACACCCCTTACCCGACTACAGTGTAGCCGAGCAAGTTATGCCACTCAGTGTGCCGGAGCACTCTATTTTATCTTAATTCATTTTTATCGTAGTTTTGAATATAACTTATGAAATATAATTCATTTATTGAAATTGTAATTTATTTGAGGTTCCGAAAATTTTAAAGAAAATCCGGCGGAGTACCGGCTAAAAATGGAGAAAACAGTTTTTCGGAACCTGTGAAAAATACTTCTAATAATCATATTCATCTATTCATAAACTCCAATATCAAAATCTCAATATTTTTCAACCATTCGTTTCTCAATCATTCATCACATTTGATAGTCATGTAACAGTCACAGATCAATATTCACTTTTCCATTTACAAACACAATTTTGCATTATTTACATGAAAATCAAAATACATTACATAAGTTTCATTTACACAAACGAAAATAAAAATCAATTACAAAATACCAAAATAAAGCCTAGTGTCCTACCAATGCACTGTAGACGGTGAGGTGACACGGACACTATGCAGAACTGTGAACTGCCTTACCGAATCTGTGGTCTACTGGGCCCTCTGTCCAAATCTTCAGTACCTACGCGTTGCAAAAGCGACGCGCTAAGCATAAAGCTTAGTGGTGCCAATAATACAAGAAAATATAATATGCAAATAAAAATAATAATTTCCTTGCTATTGTGTTCATAAGAAATGAGTAATTACTAACTTATTGTTTAGTCGAGGGCTAATCATGTTTTATGATATTAACTTCTTCATGCATTTCGTTAATTTTTTTTTTTTCATGATCTTGAGCTTCCTTGTATTTTTGTAATCATTCCTGATACTTAATTTTCGTATTTTCTTTAATAATCAGTTCACAGTTATACTTTTCCATTCATTTGGTTGCCCAAGTAACCTATACTGGATGACTGGACTGGATAACGGGTCGTTGGCACTGGGCACCGCGGTGCCTCGGGCCGTCATACCATGGGACGCAGAACGTCAACCACGTATGCAGTCAATATAGCTAAAAGCTATGATATCACATAATCGGGCATAAAAGCCATGAATACGGGCATAAAAGCCATGGATACGGGCATAAAGCCATCAATACAGGCACAAAGCATTTCCTTTCGCAATACTGCTAAAACAATACCCTATTGGCATGCCAAACTATCCAAACCAATCTAGTTAGGTATACTAGGGCATTTGATACTTTTAAATTTTCCAAATTTTGAATTTCAAGTTTTGGTGTCACTATTCACCTCATTGGTCAACAAAAATGTTGACTTTTGGATAAAAAATAGGTGTATTGGTTTTAACACCCCAAACATACCACATTTTGTATTTAAAACTTGTTGGAATTGATTACTATTACCATTTCTAAGTTTAAACCAAGGGAAGCAGAATTTTCAGTTTGTGAAGCTTAACTTTACTGTTCTATTAAGCACTGTTGCAGTGGGAATTTGAAGAAATGGCAAACATGAAAGTTGTTCCTTATTTTGTCTAGTTGAATTTCCTTTTTTGAATCACTCCATTTGGAGTTTTGTAGCTCCAGATATGATCCAAAAACCACAGCTGGCCGGATTTCCATTCTGCAGAAATTACCATATCTACAGTAACATGAACAGTGACTGCCACTGCCATTTGGGTTAGGTTCTGGTCATAATTTGGGGTAGGTTTCTTCATGAAAGTTGTTTTTCTATGTCTTAACTTGTTGTTGTAAAAATTTCAGGTCAATTGACCACATCTACAGTGAGTTATGGCCAAATGAACAGTTACTGTTCATTTGGTCATTTCTGCAGGTGCTGTTGCAGGGTATCTAGATTGGGGCCAAGTTTTGGTCCTCTTGCTTTGGTCTTTTGGGCATGGTTTCTTCAGCAAAAATGTGCCATTATAAGCCTAGTTTCATGTACAATTGGCCAAACACCAATTGGACCAACACAGCCAAAGATATGGCTGTGCAAGTGGACTAAAATTTCAGTCACCCTGCTGCTGTCTTTAGGCAGCCTACACATTCACTTTGCCATGCATTAACTCACTTCAAATTATGATTAACTTGCCTTAAATGGTCACTAATTGACCACTAGAATGTCCATTAATCAATTCAAATGCCAAGTCCAATTTTCACCCTTAAAACCCTAATTCCCATTATGAATTTTCACAACTTACCTTAATTAACTACTAGTTCATTATCCTTATATTTATACACTTTAAACATGGTTTCTAGTTCACTCCAAGTCCATCACAAACACTCAATCCTATTCCTTCCTTAGGGCAGCCGAAATCCATGGCATACATACCCATAAGTTTCATTCATTTAATCCACAATTTCATACTCATTTTTAAGTCCTTAACATGGAACAAGAGCTATACATGCATAATTAAGCACTAACCTCTTTGCTCAACTTATTGAGCTTGTGAAAACTCTAGAATTTCTCCTCTTTGTGGCTGCCTAGAGTTGCCTTGTGATGTGGGGACAAGTTTTAGTGAAGGTGACTTAGGGTTTAGTAGTGGAATTTCATGGGAAATGGAAGAAATTAAAGGAAACTTTCATGGAGGGTTATGGAAAAGGGGAGGTCACGTTTTGGCTGAACAAGAAGAAGATGACCAGAATTTTTGGTCTCCTTTGGTCTCTTTTATTAGTTAATTAAAGGGTTGTTTAATTGTGATTGGAGGAAGCTTTTTAAATGACATCACAATATGTCATATTTGGCATTTTATTGCATTTTCTTTTCTTTTCTTTTCTACTAACTTTCAATTAATTTTTCATCAATATTAATTCATATTTTATGTTATAATAATTATTTACTCAACTGGACAAGTCGGCCAAAAATCGTCTCTGAAGGCAAAATGACCAAAATGCCCTCCGTTTGGCTTAACGGGTCAAAATTGTCTGTACCGATTGTAAAATTTTTCTAAATATTTTCTTGGCATTCTAATGCCATAGGAACCTCAATGACCCTTCTCTGGAGTCCCAAAAATTATTTTATGAATTTTTCCCCGGGTCTAGGGCTCCTCGTTGCGAGAACCGCAACTTCACTCTGGTTACCCATCGCTTAGGCACCGGCTCGTTTAATTTGGTTGTATTTTATTTCAAAAATTTTTCCTAAATTTTTCTTATTAATATTTGAGTTAATTATGGTTCCTGACTTTAGTTTAAATATTTTTCCGGATGTTCTAGCTGTCCGGACCGACACCGGTCACCGGAACAGTAGAATGTACGGAGTTGCTACCGGGAGGGTGTTACAACTCTTCCCCTCTAATTTAAATTTCGTCCTCGAAATTTACCTGACTTAAGTAATCGGGGAGTTGCTACCTTCTTGTTTCTTCACTTCCTTGTATCGCCTCATCAGTGTCTGGGTTTGGCTCTTCCTGAGCTTCCATAGCATATACTTGTGGTGCCACCCTGACTTCGGGCTTTTCAACTGTCTCAGAAACAATCTTCTGTGAAATGTCAGCCATTTATGCTCTACCCGATCTTTTACCCCTTTGAACTATAGGGAAAGGTCTATCAACTTGTACCGGAGCTATTGAACCACTCCTCTGAGGGCAATCTCTTATGAAATGATCTGTAGCCCCACACTTGAAACACTCTCCAGTTAACAATTGACACTCCCCTCTGTGTCTTCTACCACAATGCATACATTCAGGCACTGGGGTTGATCCCCTTGTTATTGTGCCCGGGGAACTAGCTATAGATATTCCAATCTGGCCTCTGTGGCCCTGTGTCTGATCTTGTGAACTAGAACCCTTAAACTTCTTACTATCAGTTGGTATACTTGACTGTCCTGGTCCAAATTCCCTCTTACGCTGCCTATCTTTCCTATTTTGTTCATTTATTCTCACTTTCTCCACTTTTAATGCAGCTTCCACTAACTTGGCGAAGTCTGTGATCCCCAAGGCAGTGATCATGATCTTTATATTATCATTTAATCCCTCTTCAAATCTCTTACACCTTTCAGCTTCATTAGGGACTATCTCCCTTCCATAGCGGCTCAATCTTACGAATTCCTTCTCATACTCGGCCACTGACAACTGTCTCTGCCTCAGGTTAATAAACTCTCTTCTTCTCTCTTCTAGGTATACAGTACCCACATATTTCTTCTTAAATTCGGAGAGAAAGAAGTCCCATGTCAACTGGACACAGTGTCCCACCATTCATATGCATCGTCTTGCAGCAGAGATACAGCAGATTCCAAGTTTTGCTCTGGAGTGCAATGGAGTTGTTTTAGAATTCTGCCTGTTCTGTTCAACCAATTTTCGGCTGCAACAGAATCATCTTCTCTCTTACCATAGAAGTCCACTGCTCCAAACTTTCTTAGCCTTTCCAGGTGTGATTTCTGCTGTGGAGCTGGTGGTGGTGGTGGTGCTGGCATTACTCCGGCCATTTGTCTAAAGAAATCGGCCATTTGCTGGAACATGGCCTGTGGAGGCTGAGCAGGCTCTACTTGAGCTGGTGGAGTAGGTTCTCCCCTAACCCCAGTCTCAGCTGCTACAGGTGGAGCATGACTCTCCACTTCCTCCTCGACTGCTCTCTGTGATGAAGGGTCCATATCCTATTCAAAATAAGAAAGACAAACAGATCTGCATTAGTGTCACCTCGACTCTTAAAAATGCAATGCATGGTATGGACTCAATCTAGGCCCAGAAACGCCTAAACCGTGCTCTGATACCACTAAATGTGACACCCCTTACCCGACTACAGTGTAGCCGAGCAAGTTATGCCACTCAGTGTGCCGGAGCACTCTATTTTATCTTAATTCATTTTTATCGTAGTTTTGAATATAACTTGTGAAATATAATTCATTTATTGAAATTGTAATTTATTTGAGGTTCCAAAAATTTTAAAGAAAATCCGGCGGAGTACCGGCTAAAAATGGAGAAAACAGTTCTTCGGAACCTGTGAAAAACACTTCTAATAATCATATTCATCTATTCACAAACTCCAATATCAAAATCTCAATATTTTTCAACCATTCGTTTCTCAATCATTCATCACATTTGATAGTCATGTAACAGTCACAGATCAATATTCACTTTTCCATTTACAAACACAATTTTGCATTATTTACATGAAAATCAAAATACATTACATAAGTTTCATTTACACAAACGAAAATAAAAATCAATTACAAAATACCAAAATGAAGCCTAGTGTCCTACCAATGCACTATAGACGGTGAGGTGACACGGACACTATGCAGAACTGTGAACTGCCTTACCGAATCTGTGGTCTACTGGGCCCTCTGTCCAAATCTTCAGTACCTACGCGTTGCAAAAGCGACGCACTAAGCATAAAGCTTAGTGGTGCCAATAATACAAGAAAATATAATATGCAAATAAAAATAATAATTTCCTTGCTATTGTG
Organism: Hevea brasiliensis; assembly: GCF_030052815.1. Lineage (NCBI taxonomy): Eukaryota > Viridiplantae > Streptophyta > Magnoliopsida > Malpighiales > Euphorbiaceae > Hevea > Hevea brasiliensis. The sequence goes on from NC_079501.1 coordinate 97,968,187, forward strand.
TTCATAAGAAATGAGTAATTACTAACTTATTGTTTAGTCGAGGGCTAATCATGTTTTATGATATTAACTTCTTCATGCATTTCATTAATTTTTTTTTTTCATGATCTTGAGCTTCCTTGTATTTTTGTAATCATTCCTGATACTTAATTTTCGTATTTTCTTTAATAATCAGTTCACAGTTATACTTTTCCATTCATTTGGTTGCCCAAGTAACCTATCTTTGGATGACTGGATCGATAACGGTCGTTGGCACTGGCACCATGCCTCGGGCGTCATACCATGGGACGAATGTCAACCACGTACGATCAATATAGCTAAAAGCTATGATATCACATAATCGGGCATAAAAGCCATGAATACGGGCATAAAAGCCATGGATACGGGCATAAAGCCATGAATACAGGCACAAAGCCTTTCCTTTCGCAGTACTGCTAAAACAATAACCTATTGGCATGCCAAACTATCCAAACCAATCTAGTTAGGTATACTAGGGCATTTGATACTTTTAAATTTTCCAAATTTTGAATTTCAAGTTTTGGTGTCACTATTCACCTCATTGGTCAACAAAAATATTGACTTTTGGATAGAAAATAGGTGTATTGGTTTTAACACCCCAAACATACCACATTTTGTATTTAAAACTTGTTGGAATTGATTACTATTACCATTTCTAAGTTTAAACCAAGGGAAGCAGAATTTTTAGTTTGTGAAGCTTAACTTTACTGTTTCATTAAGCACTGTTGCAGTGGGAATTTGAAGAAATGGAAAACATGAAAGTTGTTCCTTATTTTGTCTAGTTGAATTTCCTTTTTTGAATCACTCCATTTGGAATTTTGTAGCTCCAGATATGATCCAAAAACCACAGCTGGCCGGATTTCCATTCTGCAGAAATTACCATATCTACAGTAACATGAACAGTGACTGCCACTGCCATTTGGGTTAGGTTCTGGTCATAATTTGGGGTAGATTTCTTCATTAAAGTTGTTTTTCTATGTCTTAACTTGTTGCTGTAAAAATTTCAGGTCAATTGACCACATCTACAGTGAGTTATGGCCAAATGAACAGTTACTGTTCATTTGGTCATTTCTGCAGGTGCTGTTGCAGGGTATCCGGATTGGGGCCAAGTTTTGGTCCTCTTGCTTTGGTCTTTTGGGCATGGTTTCTTCAGCAAAAATGTGCCATTATAAGCCTAGTTTCATGTACAATTGGCCAAACACCAATTGGACCAACACAGCCAAAGATATGGCTGTGCAAGTGGACTAAAATTTCAGTCACCCTGCTGCTGTCTTTAGGCAGCCTACACATTCACTTTGCCATGCATTAACTCACTTCAAATTATGATTAACTTGCCTTAAATGGTCACTAATTGACCACTAGAATGTCCATTAATCAATTCAAATGCCAAGTCCAATTTTCACCCTTAAAACCCTAATTCCCATTATGAATTTTCACAACTTACCTTAATTAACTACTAGTTCATTATCCTTATATTTATACACTTTAAACATGGTTTCTAGTTCACTCCAAGTCCATCACAAACACTCAATCCTATTCCTTCCTTAGGGCAGCCGAAATCCATGGCATACATACCCATAAGTTTCATTCATTTAATCCACAATTTCATACTCATTTTTAAGTCCTTAACATGGAACAAGAGCTATACATGCATAATTAAGCACTAACCTCTTTGCTCAACTTATTGAGCTTGTGAAAACTCTAGAATTTCTCCTCTTTTTGGCTGCCTAGAGTTTTCTTGTGATGTGGGGACAAGTTTTAGTGAAGGTAACTTAGGGTTTAGTAGTGGAATTTCATGGGAAATGGAAGAAATTAAAGGAAATTTTCATGGAGGGTTATGGAAAAGGGGAGGTCACGTTTTGGCTGAACAAGAAGAAGATGACCAGAATTTTTGGTCTCCTTTGGTCTCTTTTATTAGTTAATTAAAGGATTGTTTAATTGTGATTGGAGGAAGCTTTTTAAATGACATCACAATATGTCATATTTGGCATTTTATTGCATTTTCTTTTCTTTTCTTTTCTACTAACTTTCAATTAATTTTTCATCAATATTAATTCATATTTTATGTCATAATAATTATTTACTCAACTGGACAAGTCGGCCAAAAATCGTCTCTGGAGGCGAAATGACCAAAATGCCCTCCGTTTGGCTTAACGGGTCAAAATTGTCTGTACCGATTGTAAAATTTTTCTAAATATTTTCTTGGCATTCTAATGCCATAGGAACCTCAATGACCCTTCTCTGGAGTCCCAAAAATTATTTTATGAATTTTTCCCCGGGTCTAGGGCTCCTCGTTGCGAGAACCGCAACTTCACTCTGGTTACCCATCGCTTAGGCACCGGCTCTTTTAACTTGGTTGTATTTTATTTCAAAAATTTTTCCTAAATTTTTCTTATTAATATTTGAGTTAATTATGGTTCCTGACTTTAGTTTAAATATTTTTCCGGACGTTCTAGCTGTCCGAACTGACACCGGTCACCGGAACAGTAGAATGTACGGAGTTGCTACCGGGAGGGTGTTACAGGTATATTGGACCTTTTGAGGTTACAGATAGAGTTGGAGCAGTTGCCTACCGGTTGGAGCTACGACCCAACCTTTCTCATGTTCATCCTGTGTTTCACATTTCCATGCTCAGGAAATACATTCCAGATCTCTCTCATGTACTACAGCCGAATGTAATTGAGCTAAAAGAGAACTTGACGTTTGAGGAGCAACCTGTAGCCATAGTGGACTACCAAGTGAGACAGTTGAGATCAAAACAGATCCCTATGGTTAAGGTTTCGTGGAGGAGTCAGTCAGTGGAAGAGTGCACCTGGGAGTCAGAACGGGGCATGCATAGCAAGTACTCTTATCTATTTAATGTATAATCATGTACTTTATTCTGCCTTGTTTAAAATTCGAGGACGAATTTTCTGTAAGGGAGGAAGAATGTAACACCCCAAAATTTTAAATTTTATTATTTTATGAGTATTATTAATATTTTTATTTTATTTAAATTTTAAGAAATTATTTGAGATTTTTCGGATTTTAAAAATCGGGTTCGATTTTCTGAAAATATAAACTTTGATGATTTTTAAAAATTTATTTAAAGACCACGTGACAAAACTAAAAATATATTTGGAGTCTACGAATTTTTCTGAGTTTTTTAAAATTTTTTTCGGAATTTTTGGACCTCGTTTTCGGTGCCGAGGCAGAGTAAAAATTTAAAATTTTGTATTCTGAATCGAACCGGCCAAATCGAACCGGACCGGATCGGACTGATCAAATCGGATCGAACTGGTCGAATCGGATCGGCCTTCTTCTTCCTTTTCTTCCTCTCCCGCGCGCGTTTCTCCTCCTCCCCTTCTCTCTCCTTTTTCTCTCTCCTCCCTCCTCCCCTTGCCGCGCCGCCACCTCCCCTGCCACCCCACTTCGCCGGCGCGCCGCCTCAGCCCTCCCCCACGGCCGGCCGCCGCCTGGAACGCTGGAAAATGGCTCCAGAAGCGACGCGCAGTGCACGCGCAACCGTTCGCCTTCCCGACCGATCCGGCCACCAATCGAACCGGGTCTTGTGTCTAAACTCATCTACTCATCGAGAGCTTTCCATAGACACCAAGAACACCGAAATCCATCAAGCGGTTTGTCCAATTTTTGCCCGGGAAGTTTTAGCCCATTTTGACTTTCGGGCTAGATTTCTCACAAACCGTGAATCCCACGAGAAAACCGAGAGTGCCAAAGCGCTCCACTCGTCAAGAGCTTCGCGGCGACATAAATTTCGAATTTTTCCGACATCGTTTTTCGGTGGGTCCCACAAAACTTCGCAGTGTCTTTCCGAGAATTAAATGAGCTTAGAAAATTCTGAAAAATTTATGTACTAACCCCCGTGTTGTGGGCTTCTTGTAGGTATCCTCAATTCGCGAAAATTCGACAGTTGACCGAGTCTATGAATTTCCGGCCAGACAGACCCGTTACCGGAAAAGTCTCCGAATTGGACTGAGGTTTTGGCTACCCCCCCATTGTCAGACGTCCCGAGCGCGTCCCCGGAGTCAGAATCGGCAAAGGTAAACCCGAACCTTGCTTTTTCATAATTTTCTTGTACTTAAATAGGATTAAAAATCCATAAAATATTCGTGGTAGCTCAGAAAATTATGATTCTTTTTGCAATAGCCTAGTAATATCGTTAAGGACCGCGGGGCAAAGTTTTAGAATTTTTAGGGCTTATTTGGGTAGTTTTTGCAAAAATGATAAATTATAAGTACTAAATTGAAATTTTACATATTGTGATGGATGACTGATTTGATGGGCCCAGGAGGGGCTGTGTGATGTGATTGAGTTGCGGATATATGGGTTGTGAATATAGAAGTGTGTTTTGGGCCCTTTTGCAGGTTGGGTAGGTCCTAGGTATGGGGGAGACTCTGCCGGATTTTCGGCACGACTTAGGACGTATTTGGTCTTTTCTTGAATTGTATTGAGTCATTTGTATTAAATAATTATAATGTAATTGTCGTGAGCCGATGCCTTCTTCCTCCGCCACCGCCACAAAGGACCGTTGTCAAGTCTGTGAGTAAAATATTAATTTTAATTGTAATTTCACTATTATTATATGTTCAAGCATGCCCATGCATCACTTATATGCATATATCTATGTAGATAAACTTTAGGCACGATTTATGTTGCATTTATAACTGTGAAAGTGCCATGTATGTTGTTGTGGTAATTTGGAGCAGCAGCGTGGCGTTGGCATGCGTGTGATGTGGTGTGGACTATGGATAGGACGGGTAGACACGGCTTGAGATCTTATTTGGGACCCACCCTTCGGGTAGACACGGCTTGAGTTCTTCGCTGGGACCCCGATTTGGTTATTAAGTGGAAGTTCGAGCTGAGTTCTTCGCTGGCACAGTTGGAATTAAGAGAGCTGTATAGGGGATCAGCTCCCATATATATTATGATTGATATTATTGGGTGCGTGAGTGCTCCAAATTACCTTTTTGATGTTATGATGTGAAATTATTGCTGGTGTTGCATTTCACTCTACAGGGTGCATTAGTTTTTGATAGTTATAGAGATTATGGTTAAAATTGATATTTTACTCTCTGAGTCGAACGCTCACTCCTGTTCAATATTTTTCCAGGCCACAGGAGAATATTTTTGAGGTTAACCTGCTTTCTTCCTCGCAGGTCGATTATTAATGTTTGTATAAACTTGTTAAATCTCAGAATTTCCGCATGTGTTAAGAATGTTTATTTGATATGGGTCTGTAAACTAAATTATTATTTTGGACCTGTAAACTTAATATTCTGTGCATGTTTGATGGATTGGATGAGGGAGCTGAGCTCCCATTTATTTTTATGCTGATGAGTATGTGGAGGGTGAGCTGAGCTCCCCAATTGAGTATTTATTGTGTTTACAGGTCGGGTGAGTCAAAAACTCCCCGTTGAAAGGTCCATTTTATGGCCGGACTCTGTCTGGTTGATTTCTTGAAATTGGGCCCAAATGGGCCTTTGAGTTGGGTTAAGTGAATAGTTAGGCTTACTACGGGCCTCGGGGGTTTAGGTTGGCCCAGGTCCTAGTGCCGGTCCGGCTCATAGGTTGAGTCGTGACAGGACAGCCTTCCTCCTCCGCCCAGCCGCCTCAGTGACCTCGGTTCAAGTTTGTGAGTAGAACATTAATTTTAATTGTAATTTCTATATTATTATATGTTCAAGCATGCCCATGCATCACTTATAAATATGTATCTATGTAGTTAAACACTAGGAACGTTTTATATTACATTCATAATTGTTGAAGTGCCATGGATGTTGTTTGTGGTAATTTGGAGTAGTGTATGTGTGTGGCATGCGTGTGGTATGGTATTGGATATGAACAGAATGGGAAGACACGGCTTGAGAGATACTCACTAGGACCCAGTCCTTCGGGGTAGACACGGCTTGAGAGACACTCGCTGGGACCCCGCATTTGATTTATTAAGCAAAAGTTCGACTGGCAGAGATTGGATTAAGAGGGCTGTATAGGGGATCAGCTCCCATATATGTATTGCTTGACAGTGTTGGGTGTGTGAGTACTCCAAATGACCTTTTTGTTGTTATGATATGAAAATTTTTACGATGTTGCATTTTACTCCACATGGTGCATTAGCTTTAGATAGCTATAGAGATTATGGTTAAAATTAATATTTTACTCTCTGAGTCAAACTGTAACAACCCATAATTAAAAAAAAAAAAAAAAAAACAGACAGAACCAGCAGACCCCCCCCCCTTCTCTCCCTCACGCATCTCTCTTTCTCTCATCTCTTCTCTCCCTTTCTCTACACTTTCCGACCGGTGAGGGGTCAACCACCACTGACCAGCGACCAAGCGGCTTCGGGCGACGCCGACGAGCCACCAACCGGCTGGTAGCACCGTCAGAAACGGCGGCAAGAGAGGGAGAAGAGAGAGAAAACACGCGCATAGTGGGCAGCGGCTTTCCTGCGAGATTCTGGCTTCATCCGACGTCCGATCGAGCCGATTCAGGTGACATTGGAAAGCTTGTTCCGAGAGCTTTCTTTTGATACCAATTTTACAGTAAATGGAGGTCGGATGAGTGAGATATGGAGGAGAGAAGTTTCGGGTTTTTCAAGCTTTTTCGTCAGATCTAGAACGATTCGACCGTTGGATTGACGATCCGAGACCACCTATGGACTGAGGAAGAGGAGAGGAACATGGTGGTATGATCAGATCTGGCAAATGTCACCGGCGACCGGCGACCGGCCACCGTGCGCGGTGGTTCTGGCGGTGGCTCCGGTGGGCTATGGAGATAATTCAACTTCCATAGGCTTCCTCATAAATTTTTGGAATTTTTGAGACACAGATAAACTTCGGGTAAGACTATTTTCATTATTTCTCTGTCTGTTGAGCACAAATACAGTGTTTCTTAAATAGGAAAAATTGGAGAAAAATTCTAAGAAAAATATATGATGAAAGTAAAATTATTTGGAGATATTTTATAGTGTTTGTTGAATTTTTTGAGTGATTGTAGAATATTTTTGAAAAATATAGATGGATTTTAGTTAGATTTTTAGCGTATGGGCATATAAGATTATTTGAAATTTATGATATTTAAATTTTATATGATTGGTTGAAGCTTAAGATAGAGGTTTAAATATGTGAATATTGAATTGGGTTGAATTAAGAATATGTTAGCTATTAGAAACTTATGGAATTGAGTAAAATTCTTGAATAAAATATTCATGGGTGATTAGAAAATTACAATTCATTTTGCAATAGCCTTATAATATTATTAAGGACCGCGGGACAAAATTTTAGAATTTTTAGAGCATGTTTGAGTGGATTTTTACAAAATGTCAATTATAGAGACTAAAATGTAATTTTTAAGGTTTTGAGTATTGCTTGATTTGGAGGGCCCAGGAGGGGCCATATAATGATGATAAGATATGACTTAAATTTAGAAGTGTTATTTGAGTCTTTTTGCAGGTTGGGTAGGTCCCAGGTATAGGAGAAATTCAGTCAAATTTCTGGCATAAATTAGGCTGTCTATTGCCTCTTTAGAATTTTATTTTGACTTAGTACTAATAAATTTATAATTTAATTATTAGGTGATCGATGTCAGCTATTTTCCTACATCTAGCAGCCACAATAGTCATCGGTGTACTGTGAGTAAAATATTAATTTTAATTGTAATTTCACTATTATTATATGTTCAAGCATGCCCATGCATCACTTATATGTATGTATCTATGTAGTTAAACTCTAGGCACATTTTATGCTGCATTCATAACTATAAAGTGCCATGGATGTTGTTGTGGTAATTTGGAGCAGTGTGCGTGCGTTGGCGTGCGTGTGATGTGGAGTTGACTATGGATAGGATGGGTAGACACAGCTTGAGATTTTTGCTGGGACCCGATCCTTCGAGGTAGACACGGCTTGGGTTCTTCGTTGGGACCCCGATTTGGTTTATTAAGCGAAAGTCCGGCTTGAGTTCTTCGCTGGCACAGGTTGGATTTAAGAGAGCTGTATAGGGGATCAGCTCCCATATATTATGATTGATATTAATGGGTGTGTGAGTGCTCCAAATTACCTTTTTGATGTTGTGATGTGAAATTATTGCTGATGTTGCATTTCACTCTACAGGGTGCATTAGTTTTAGATAGTTATAGAGATTATGGTTAAAATTGATATTTTACTCTCTGAGTCGAACGCTCACTCCTGTTCAATATTTTTTCAGGCCACAGGAGGACATTTTTGAGGTTAACCTGCTTTTCTCCCTCGCAGGTCGTCTATTCATGTTTGTGTAATTCTATAAACTTCTAAAATTTTCGCATGTGTTAGAAGTATTTATTGAATTGGGTCTGTAATATAAATTGTTATTTTGGACCTGTAAACTTATTATTTTATGCATGTTGATGGACTGGATGAGGGAGTTGAGCTCCCATTTATTTTTATGTTGTTATGAGTATGTGGAGGGTGAGCTGAGCTCCCCACTTGATATATATTGTGTTAACAGGTCGGGCGAGTCAAAAAACTTCCCGTTGAAAGGTTCATTTTATGGCCGGACTCTGTCCGGTTGAATTCTTGAAATTGGGCCTAAATGGGCCTTAGAGTTGGGTTAATGAATAGTTAGGCTTACTACGGGCCTCGGGGGCTTTAGGCTGGCCCAGGTCTTAGTGCCGGTTCGGCCCATAGGTTGGATCGTGACACAAATGCTCACTCCTGTTCATCTATTTTTCCAGGCTACAGGGAGATTATTTGTTGTGGCTAACCTGCTCTTCTTCTTCGTAGTTCCATTAATAGTATTTAATGTATTTTGTACAATTGAGTTAAATTTTAGACTTCGCATGTGTTAGAAGCATTTATTTTTATTTTAGGCCTGTATTATAAAAGTTATGTTGGACTTGTAAAATTATTAATTGTATGCATTATGGGATTGGATGAGAGAGCTGAGCTCTCATTTGAGTTATGACATTTTGATTATGTAGAGGGTAAGCTGAACTCCCTAATTTATTATATATTGTGTTTACAAATCGGGCGAGTCAAAAACTCCACGTTAAATGGTCCATTTTATTGTCGGACTCTGTCCGGTTGAATTTTTGAAATTGGGCCCAAATGGGACTTAGAGTTGGGTTAAGGAATAGTTAAGCTTACTACGGGCCTCGGAGGCTTTAGGCTGACCCAGGTCCTAGTGCCGGTCCGGCCCATAGGTTGGGTCATAACAATTGGGTTCCATCATATATTTTATTTTTTGAATTCGTAATAAACCGAATTTAGGTAAAAAAAATTTATTGTAATTTATAATGACTAGAACTAACTAGGTTCTAAATATAGTAGAATCTCAAAAAGAATGGAGAAAGAACAAGCAAAGGATTCTGTGTATCGATTGGAACACCAATGCTCTCCAAGTTCTTGAATTCCATCTACAGAGAAGCTGAAACAAGGTTGGAAAAAGTTTGTTTAGTACAGAAACTAAAACTAGAAAAATAAAGTTAAACTATTAGTTTGGATTGATCTTGATCTTGGGGTGCTTACATAATATGCTGGGATCATAAATTATTTCATGCAATTATTATATATAATGAATAATTTTTTGATATTAACTATGATAGAATTTATTATAATTAATGATTATAATAAAATTATTATATGTGAAATGACTGTATGAAAGTTTTAAGGTAAACATAGCACAAACACAAGATTTATATATTGTGAAGTTTATATCTATGGATAAGGCACGAGTAAGAGATTCCAAGGGTGTTATAACCCATTATTACTAAAACATTTTTGATATTGATTATATTAAATTTTAATTTAATTTAATTAAATTTTAAACTTAATTAAAAATTTGATTAGTCTAACTAAATGCACATGCTCAAGACAGTTGTATTTGAAAACAAAGAAGACAACCCAACCAATATCTAGTGCACGGGGCGGATTCAGAAAAACTGATAGCAATACACACATATATATCATATTAAAAATTATAATTATTTAATTTAAATAGAGATATATTTAAAATTTAATGAGATTTTATAAAAATAAAAATTATAGATGATAAAATAATTAAAATAATGTAAAATAATTAAATGAAGGTAATTCCTTAAAAATAAATGATCTCCACCCTCAGGTTCTATATTGATCACTGTTATAAAACTCAGATGGGCTAGGCCTGTTGACCCAAATATAAAATCAGGCCAATTTTTTAATTAAATCAATTTAAAAAATACCTAAAAAATAAAATAATTCAATAATTGAATCAATTACTCGTGTGATCCTATGACCTATTGATATTTTTAACTTAAAATTTTTTTAAAATATCATTGATATGTTAAATATTTTTAATATTTTTTTATAAAATTTTAAAATATAATTAAAATATACATTAATATAACTTAATATATGTTGAAAACTTGTTTTAAAAATAAAAATAAAATTAAATTTATTCATTTATATTAATAAATATATTATTTAATTAATTTTTTTAATAATTAACTGGTTGAATATTGATAATATTTTATTCGATTATTGTATGGGACTACCATGATTGATAGTATTTTATCATTTAATGCATGAACCGTCCAAAAGGAAATAATACATGTTTTAATGAGTACTTTTAGTTTTATTACACAATGGGCAACATTTCATGCCTTAGAAAAAGTACAAGGAGGTTATCAAATGCTGAAAACAATCACACAAAAACGTAAAAATATTTATACCCTTCAAAGAAAATTATCTAGAAATGCATGTCAGCAGCCTTCCATTCTTCCAATCTTGACTAGGGCTTTATTTAAAATTTTCTCAACATCTGCAGCAACCTTGGATCCTACATTAAAAACTATCATCAAGAATTAACACAGAAAGAATTAAGATCATGCAATTGAAATTTCATTCATTCACATATCTAAAACAATAAAGCAGATTAATTATCAAATTAGCTCACATTATCACTAAAGTTTAATTTGCCCATAAGAGCATTCATGAATAATGAGATGAGTGATTAGAGAAAGAACTAACCTTTTCATGCATTCCCTTCAAATTTGTTTCTAAGAAGCTTTTTCTTCAGGTGATTTGCCTTAATTGCAACTGTTACCCAAAGCTTGTTGTAAACTCTGTCAACTAGCTGAAAACAAGCATACCTCCATGAGTCATTAAAGTACAAAACGCCACAAACTCCAACAAATCCAGCCACAAAGCCCATTCCCAAACCACTGTAGAACCAAAGCATTTCAGAGTCATCTTTTCCCCTATTCCCAACTTTTTCGGGAACTTTAGGCAATTCTTCTACATCTTTTGAACAATTATTCAATGGAGGTCCACAAAGTCCATCGTTGCCAATGTAGATGGATTTGTCATCCAAAGTCTGAAGTTGGTTTCCCAAAGGAATTCTCCCAGATAAGTGATTGAATGACAAATTCAAGTAACTTAAAAAGTTCAAATCAGAAATGCTGGATGGAATGGAGCCAGAGAGATCATTTTTAGACAAGTCCAGTGATTCTAGTGATTTTAACTTGCCAATGTCCCAAGGGATATGCCCATCTAATTTGTTTCCACATAGATTCAGGTTTTGTAGACCTGAAAGATTCATCAACTCTTTTGGAATGTCTCCAACAAAGTTATTTCCTGAAAGGTCAATGGAACAGAGAAATCGAAGTGTTCTAGTATATTCAAGCTCTCTTCCTTTGACATGAACCTGAACATTCTCAGCATAGCCATCTTTTACAAAACCCGCATAAGGATCAACATTAGCGTAATATTCCCAATTTTCTTTGTTTTACTGCATAGCAATCGCAGTAAAATTGCCAAAACAAGAAGGAATGGTTCCAGTCATCATGTTGTTTGCCAAGTTCACTATGCGAAGAGAAGCAAGGTAACAAAGCTGCAGAGGAATCTCACCTTCAAATTTATTGTTTTGAAAACTGAGTACTTTCAATGAAGATAGGCTTTCACCTATCCACGAAGGAATAAAACCATCAAAAGCATTCATGCTAAGATCAAGAGTCTCCAATTGTTCTAGATTCCTTAATGACTTTGGGATCTTTCCTTGCAGATTATTGTTTTGCAGATGCAGGGAAACAAGAAACTGTTGAGAACCCAAGGATATTGGAACATGGCCAGTCAGCATATTATTTGACAGATCAATCACCCTTAACGATTGAAGATTTCCCAAACATGAAGGTATTTGTCCTGACAGATGATTTTTCGAAAGACGAAGAATTTCAAACGACTCAATCCTGCATAAAGAAGTTGGAATGGAACCATTCAAATAGTTGTTGGAGAGGGATAAAAATCGCAATCTTGGCATCATTTCGCTGATCTTCTGGGGAATCTGGCCGTGGAGCAAGTTGTCGGAGATATCCAATATTCTTGCATCAGAATGATATTGGGTTAAAGAACCCTCAAACTTGTTAGATTTCAATAATATGCTCCTATCATAAATATCAGATTTGTTTGATTTTCTCAAATTTGGCAAGGTTCCAAACACCTGATTATAACATAGATCCAATCCTACAATATTGGAAGAAATGTTTTCGAACCAGTCAGGGATGCTATATGAGATGTTTGCATAAGCCAATTGTAAAAATTCAATCCTTTTTTGTGTTTTGAGCCACTGTGGAAAACGAGGCCCTAGTTTGCAAAATGATAACTCAATCCAGGAAAGTTGGAAAGGAGGTACCCATTGGGGATCAATATCAAAAACTAAAGAATTCCGACCCATACTCAAATAACTCAAGCCCCTGAGTTTTAACAAGTGAATTTCGGAAACATTCCCTTGCAAAGAATTATCATTCAAATCTAGGTCTTCTAGGTTGTAAAGCTGTCCAATAGAGACAGGAATTGGACCCCAGAAAGAGTTGTTATAAAGCGAAAGAGATTTTAGGAATTTAAATTCTCCCATGTTATTTGGAAGACCGCCAGAAAATGAATTGCTGAAAAGATACAGATACTCTAAACTATTCTGGATGCAACTGGATGAATTGCCAAAAGGTCCAGAAATGTCACCGTTGATCTTGTTGTGTCCCAAGTGCAGCACACTCAAATTGCAAAGCTTGTTCAACGTTTTGGGTATGTTACCTTCCAGAGAATTAAAGCCCAGACTAAGAATGGCAAGAGAATTAAGATTACTGATATCAGTTGAAAGAGAGCCTCGGAATGAACTAGAATGTTGATCAAGATATTGAAGGTTGCTATTATTAAATAACCAGCTGGGGATTGTGGAATTGAAGTTGTTATTGCTAAGATCGAGGACCTCAAGAGATGTAAGATTGACACGTGAAACATGACCAGTGAAGGAAAGCTTACAGTAAGTCAAATGTAATTCTAGTAGGGAAGGAAGCTTGTTTGTTGACTCGAACCAATTGTCACACTTGTCCAGGAGCACATACCCCATGTTTAAGTATTTCAAAGAAGATGGAAAGTGGAGGCTGTCGATCGCAAATCCATAATTATAACAGAGATTAAGATACTGCAAGTTTGAAAGGTTTCCAAGATGAAGGGAAACCTTTCCCTGGAGTGAGGCCCAGGAAAGGTCGAGCTTGACCACATGGCCGGTTATGTTGTCACAAGTGACTCCTCCCCATCTGCAGCAGTCATCTCCGATCCATGAAAGCAACAAGTTCGAACTGTTGATGGCGAGGCTTGCCTTGAACTTGACAAGAGCTTCTCTTTCAATCTTGATACAGCTTCCATTGAAATTAGCTCCACTGCAGCAGAACAAAGCGCTTTGAAGTAGAATAAGCATGGCAAGAATCTCAACGACAGTGGCAGCTGATGTTTCCATAACCTCTCAATTCAAGGAAAGAACTTATTCTATTAGATTTTAGATGCTAATGGCGTTTGCATAAAATAATTCTAGGGTATCTTTCACAATTCTCATGAGCACTCAGTCTCCAATCGGTCCACAGTTTAATTCACTTCTTACTTTCCTAGCAACTTCTTCACTTGGGATTGTAGCTTGAGGGAAGCTTTTCTTGGCCCTACAGATTATAGACTTTGAAATATAAATCTCTGTAGACTTGGAAGTCAAAAGCCTTTGGTACAAAAATTCCAACTGAAGCATTAATTATTCCAATTACTGTCAACTTCAATGGGATGGGAGGCTAGAAAAATTAGAGCATAACGTTTTGGAAGAGTCATCTTCTTTCAATCAATCGGGGGTGAATGTCTCTTCAATTTTAGAATAATATTTTTTGTTAAAATAATTAAACTCCCTTCTTTAATTTGATGTTGGAAACTTTCAATAACTCTTTGAGGTTGGATTGGATTTCTAGTATTAGTAATTTTATTTAAAACTGATTAGTTAGGTTTAGTAAAATCCGTAGTTACAGTGAATTGTTTTAATTTTATCAATCATATACTCAGCCTTTCAATTTTGTATTAACTATAATCAAATTTGAAGGGAATATGCTGTCATTCTCAAATTGCCATCATGGCATAAACTTATTAGTGACAAAAAATTTCGAAAAATTTTTATCTAATTTTGTTTATCATGAAATTAAGAAATAAAATATGTATAAATTTTTATGTAAAATAAATGAAATTCATTTATTTATATTTTGATAAATGATCAACTATGTTTATGAAGAAAATCCTTCATAAATAACATGTTTAGGAGGAGAGAAAGAGTATGTGAAATTTTTACTAACATTATTTTATTTATATAATATTTTTTTTTAAAATCCAATTGAACAACAACACTAATTTTTTTTTTGTTAATTTATAATTTTATCTTAATGTTTTAATTTTGATTTTGGTATCTTAACATTTGACATTGAATGCTAAACTTTATTATATGTGTTTTTTACATGAAGAAACTCTATTTTCGTTAAGTTAATAAAATTTTCATAGTTAACTATTTTAAGCAAAAAGTAATCATTTTACAAAAATCTCATAAGATAAATTGTAAATTTATGTAAAATTATTTTATTTTTCATGATAAAATACCAAGCAACCATAGAAGGCACCCTCTTTATATATATGTTAATACAAAGAGACATGACTCTTGGTATGAATACTACTCTTTTTATAAACAGAAATTTTTGTAGTCTTATAGGTTCATTTCTTTCTTTTAATATGTATTTCTTTAAAAAAAAAAATTATGGATCGAGTTAACACGTATGGGTGACTTGATGCATACTTTCAATAAAAATCAAATTTAAAACTAAAATTAACTAATAATTTATGGGTTTAAATTAAATTAGAATTATTTAAGAAGAGAAACGGTCCTATATCTTCCCCTATTCTTTAGTTTGAATTGAATTGAAATTGATAATCTACTTCAATTTGAATCAATTTTTTTTTCTTTTAAAATTATCAATTAAATGACTCAATCTAGATGCAACTGAAACCGATTAAAATAATCATAATCGGCCACGATTTTTTCTAATTTTGTACTTTTAAATAAAATAAATTATTTTGTATTTTCATAAAAAAAAGTGTTTAATATAAATATAAATTGCAATTATTATATTTCAAATAAAATAAAATAAAATATACCAAGTGAAATTTTATGACTACAATATTAATTAAAAGTTCATTTGAAAAAATAAAAATTAATAAAAAGTGCTATTTCTAATTAATCACGTTTTTATAAAAATTAATTTTGAAATTAACAAAAACTAAGTTAAATTATAATTATAATTTTACCTGAAAATTACTAATCGTTTTTTGGTTTACTGCTTTTATTGGCATTACATTTTTTTATTTGCACAGGTATCACATCCAATGGGCTAGGACTAACCTATCGGATTAACCCATTAGGAGATAAAATGTTCTTAGAAGTACCAAATCACTTATATCATGCTCTCGTTGATATCGAATAATGTTTTATTTGATTTCTATTATTTATCATTTGTTCTCTACTTATCAATCATAATCCAAAGGTGAAATTTGTTAAATAATAATAATAATAATAATAATAATAATAATAATAATAATATTATTATTATTATTATTATTATTATTATTCATTGGTTTAATAATATTAAAATAATATTTATAAATGTAAAATCTTGTGTCTAGAGAGCTGAAGTTTACTATTTAAATAATGATTTTTTAGTATTTAAATCATTTTTATTCAGAGAGTACTTCGGCAGTTGAAAGTGAAAATTTCGATTTTTGAATGGTGTTTTTTGACGCTCCAACATTTGGCAACCGAAGTAAAGAATTTCTGCAGCCGAATATGGGTTTCTGAAACTCTTTAAAACAAAGTTTTGGATGGTTAAATGACTATATTTCATCAACAGTCATTTCCTTGCCAAAACTATAAATAGAGGCCATTATGATTAAAGAGAAAAAAAACTATTTTTTGAGAATTTATTGTGTTCAAAAGATTTTTTCTTCCTCTCTCTCTTTAAAACTTGAGCTACTATAATTAATTATTGAGAGCTTGATATTTTGAGCTATAATTTCTTTATTCTAAGAGTTTGTTCAAGGTTATTGTGAACATTTATTGTAACTTGAGTGTCACGACCCAACCTATGGGCCGGACCGGCACTAGGACCTGGGCCAGCCTAAAGCCCCCGAGGCCCGTAGTAAGCCTAATTATTTCTCAATCCAACTCTAAGACCCATTTGGGCCCAATTTATGGACAGAGTCCGGCCATAAAGTGGACCTTTCAACGGGGAGTTTTTCACTCACCCGACCTGTAAACACAATATATAATCAATTGGGGAGCTCAGCTCACCCTCCACATACTCATAACAACATAAAAATAAAAAGGAGCTCAGCTCCCTCATCCAGTCCAACAAACATGCATATAATAATAAGTTTACAGGTCCAACGTGGCAATTTATATTACAGACCCAAATCAAATAAATATTTCTAACACATGCGGAGTTCTAAGAGTTAACAGATTTATACAAACATTAACAAACGACCTGCGAGGGAGAAAAGCAGGTTAACCTCAATAATATCCTCCTGTAACCTGGAAAAATATTGAACAGGAGTGAGAGTGAGAGTTCGACTCAGAGAGTAAAATATCAATTTTAGCCATAATCTCTATAACTATCTAAAGCTAATGCACCCTGTAGAGTGAAATGCAACATCAGCAATATTTTCACATCATAACAGCAAAAAGGTAATTTGGAGCACTCACACACTCGATAATGTCAAACAATACATATATGGGAGCTAATCCCCTATACAGCTCTCTTAATTCAACCTGTGCCAACGAAGAACTCAGCTCGGACTTCCATTTAAATAACCAAATCGGGGTCCCAGCGAAGAACTCAAGCCGTGTCTACCCCGAAGGACCGGGTCCCAGCGAAGATCTCAAGCCGTGTCTACCCGTCCCATCCATAGCCAACACCACATCACACGCACGCCAACGCACGCACACTTTACTATAATAACATCCATGGCACTTTAACAGTTGTGAATGCAACATAAAACGTGCCTAGAGTTTAACTACATAGATATATACATATAAGTGATGCATGGGCATGCTTGAACATATAATAATATCGAAATTACAATTAAAATTAATATTTTACTCACAGACTTAATAACAGTCACTATGGCCGCTGGGTGGAGGAAGAAGGCTGTCCCGGCTCATCTAACAATTTTATTACAATCATTTAATAAATTTGACTCAATACAAACTAAGAAAAGACCAAATACGTCCTAAGTTGTGTCGAAAATCCGGCAGAGTCTCCCCTATACCTAGGACCTACCTAACCTGCAAATGGGTTTAAAACACACTTCTATATTCACCAACCATACACCCACAACTCAATCATATCACACAGCCCCTCCTGAGCCCATCCAAACAGTCATCAATCACAATATATAAAATTACAATTTGATCCTTATAATTGACCCTTTTTGCAAAATTATCCAAATAAACTCTAAAAATTCTAAAACTTTGCCCCGTGATCTTTAGCAATATTACTAGGCTAATGCAAAAAGAATCATAATTTTTTGAGCTACCACGAATATTTTATGGATTTTTAATCCCATTTAAACACTAGAAAATTATGAAAAAGCACGATTCGGGTTTACCCATGCCGATTCCGACGCCGATTCCGACTCCGAGGATGTCCTCGGGACGTCTGACAATGGTGGGGTAGCCAAAATCTCGATCCAATTCTAAGGCTTTTTCAATAGCCAGTCTGTCTGGCCAGAAATTCACATACTTGGGCCACCATCAAATTTCCACGAATTGAAGGTACCTACACGAAGCCCATAACACGGGGTTAGTACATAATTTTTTACGGAATTTTCTAAGCTCATTTAATGCTCAAAAAAATACTACGAAGTTTCGTGGGACCCACCGAAAATGGTGTCAGAAAATTTTCAAATTTATATTGCCACGAAGCTCTCGACGAGTGGAGCGCTCTGGTACTCTTGGTTTTCTCGTGGGGTTCACGGTTTGCGAGAAATCTAGCCCAAAAGTCGAAATGGGCTAAAACTTCTCGGACAAAAATTGGACAAACCGCTCGATGGATTTTGGTGTTCTTAGTGTCTATGGAAAGCTCTCGAGGTGTAAATGGTGTTTGACACAAGACCCGGCCCAATCGGTGGTCGAATCGGCCGAAAAGCCAAAACGGCGCACGCGCACAGATGGAGCTTCGCGCTTCGTTTTCGATCGCTTGGAAGGCTGGCCGGTGGTGGGGAGGCGTTGGGGCGGTGCGCCGGCAATGTGGGGAGGCTGGGGTGATGGCTGGCTGGCGAGGGGAGGTGAGAGGAGAGAGAAAACGGGAGAGAGAGGAAGAGAGGAAAGCGCGCGTGGGAAGAAAAAGAAGAAGAAGAAGGAGCTGGCCCGATTCGGCCGGTCCGATCTGGTCCGGTTCGATTCAGCCAGTCCGATTCAGGGTACCCGAAATTAAATTTTTACTCTGCCTTGGAACCAAAAACGAGGCCCAAAAATTCCGAAAAAAATTCCAGAAAACTCAGAAAAATTCATAGAATCCAAATATATTTTTAGTTTTGTCACGTGGTCTTTAAATTAATTTTTAAAAATCATCAAAGTTTTATATTTTCAGAAAATCGAACCCAATTTTTAAAACCCGAAAAATTTCAAATAATTTCCTAAAATTTAAATAAAATAAAATATTAATATTTATCCATAAAATAATAAATTTAAAAATTAGGGGTGTTACATTGAGTGTGATAGAGCATTAAATTGCTCTTGAATGTAAAGGAATTTATAAAAGAGCAAGAGTTTGCTCTTGTGCTGATTATAAGGGGTTTTTTTTTCGCCCAAAAAAGAATTTTAGTGAAATTAACTCTCAAGGAGGGCCTTGAGGAGAGGATGTAGGCTTGTGATAGCCAAACCTCTATAAAATTCATAATGTTCTTTCTTTCCTTCCTTTTCTTTGTGCTCTTCACTCAAAATTTCTCTTAACCTTCAAATTTTTTAATTAACACCTAATTCACCCCCCCTCTTGAGTTGCTATAAGGGAAAACACTTTGTGACTATTGCCCCTTGAGCTAAAGGTTACCTATGGTGTAAGCACCTGCTGAGGCACTATAGCGGTTTGAGGACTTGCAATAGTCTCTACATCATAACTGCATGGATGAGTCACAGAGTTAGTACTTCCAATAATTTTCATGAGAGCACCTGTTCTACTGCTAGGGTGACTGACTTGCGCTAGTGTTCTATGCTATCCTACCACCTGCTCATCTCTCCTATGGGGTGGTTGGTACCTTTCTTCATTCTGAATTTGGCTTCCCTAGACATTGGCTTAGGGAGCTCATGGCAAAGACTGCCCTTTAATATCACTAGCACTCCTGGATGCCGAATCAGACTCCTCTAGCCTAAGAACCTAGCCATCAAGAAGTAACATAGAAATTGGAATGTTATATTTTGCAGAAATAAATTGTGCATCCGATTGATGAGATTTTTCTACCATGAATTGATGCTTTTTATCAAAGCATTCATGATGGTAAACGCCAGTTTTTCCATATCAAAAACATTACAAATTGCTTCACCTCGATCCTAGACTAGGTCAGCGAGCAAGGTAAGTACAGCCTTTGTTGTATCTGGAATCTGGACTTCTTCTCCTTGTGAAGGTCACCTTTTGAAGTATTCCATAATTAGTGAAACCTGCATGTTTGGACCAATTGCAGTAGGACTTCCCTCCACATCCTGAGACTCGATGGCCTCTTTGCTTCTAATTTTTGGAGACATGATGTTGCCTACAAAAATGATGCTGTCGAATTGTGAAATGAGACCTTGATCCCACTAGGCGTGCCAAAATTTGTTTGCTTAAAAAACAATTTGGTTAGCAAATAGTTTAGGAATTGTGGGCGTGCTAGATACTTAGTGTATTAACTGTGCGTTCTTCTGAATTCTCTCAAGTAGTGTGAAAACCTAATTAGACTGAATGTAGATTCGTCAAAATCTCATAGCAAATAGATAATTAAAGTAACAAAAAATTATATTGATTGCTGAAAATTTGAGTACAAGACTTGAAAAATAAATGCAAAGCTTGAAAAATAAAAAGACAGATAAATAGACTGTTAGAGTCTATTGTTATCGATTGCTTGATTGAGTGGGGGTCTTGAACGTTGTACAACAGAGCATATTTATAGTAACACCTGACTAACGCTGTGAAGATTCCGAAATCAGCACTTGCTTCATGTTGCATGTCCAGTTTGTTGCTGCAATTCCCTAGCACCTATTTTCTTAACCACTAATAAATTGCCCATGATCTGTTAACTTCCAGTAGTTTGATTAACTCCTTATAACTTTCCTTTGATAATCACCAAATATAATATCTAATTATTTAATTCAAGCCTCATAATTAACAATACAACCAAATTAATTAAATTAATTTTAGAAAAATTAATTTAATTAATCATGAACCTAAAATAATTAATGAACTAATTAAATTATTTTTGATGCAAATAGATTATTGTTAAAAAAATTCAGAACTTTTAATAATAAAATTTGCAGTTATATATAGTGTATCATTTCAATTTATCCATTATATATTCAGCCTTTCAATTTTGTATTAATTATAGTCAAATTTAAAAAGGAATATGTTATCATTCTCAAATTGCCCTACCATGGCAAAACTTTAGTGATAAAAAAAATTCACATATGAAAAATAATTGTTTAAATTTAATTCATCATAAATATAAAATAAATATAATTTATTTATTTATATTTTTAAATTCAAAATAAATCAAATTTATATTAAAAAAAATTCTTGACATAAAAAATGTTTAAGATCGGTAGAGAAAGAGGCCTAGAGGCCTATAGAAAGAACGTAAAATATTAATTTTATTTTATTTATTTTTAAATATTTAATAAAATTTTAAATAGAATTGATAATTTTTTGCATGGTTTAACACTTAAATATACCATATGAGATATGTAGCGCTAGCAATTAAAAGCTTTTTTTTTTTTAATTTGGATTCAATTAATTGACATAAATCTAAAAATTGGAGCAGCATATATAATTTAAAATCAAAATAATTAGCTATAAATGCAAACTTCAGTAAAAATTTGGATTTTTATAATTAAATATAAATAAATCATATGTTGGAACCTAATTTTAAGTTGAGTTTGAACTTCTAATAATTTTAAAATATTTATAATAATTTAAAAATAAAATAATTTTATTTATTTTTAAAAAAATAAAAACTTTTACATTTATTTATGAAGAACAAACTCAATAAATTCTATTAAATTCACAACAACCTAATAAAGTAGATAAAATCTACTTATAAGTATATTAATATTTAGTTTGACTTATAAATTAAAAAAATTATTAGAAGTCATAAGTAATATGTGATTTACATATTTACTTTAAACTACTCTTTTATAACAAAGTAAAAAATTATATTATCCTATCAATTTTTAAAAACATTATCAGTATCTCATTTTAACAATCACAATACTGAAAAATAAAATAAATCTCCAAAAAGTTCTACTTGATATATCCCTTCCAACACTCCGTAGACTGCATAAGTCTTGGGAGTGTAGCTTGGGGCAAGTCATAGACACTGAAATATTCATCTTTTTAGACTTACAAATTCAAGTCATCCAATGCTTTTGGTACCAAATTTCCAACCAGAGCATAAATTATTGAAGGTAAGAAAAAGCAAAAACAGAAAAGAAGATAAATGGAATTATAAAAAAAAAAAAAAAAAAGGTCAGTAGTGGTGTTTTCCAAATTCTAATTGGGATATTACTATTAGATACCTGTCTTTTTTGACCAAAAGACTGGGAAACTTGGCCTGTATAGAAGCTCTTCTTATTGTCAAAAGTAGAGCATACCACAATGGAGAACTATTGTATAGTCCTGGAGTATCATGTCACGAGATAATTTGATACACCTAACTAATAAAATCAAAACAAATCATAAATATTAAAACCACATTGCTAAGTTAAAAACTCTCTTATATTTGTAATAGTTACCTTTTATATTTTCTCATTTTGTTATAGTTACTGATGAGATGTAGTTTCATCGATTGGGTATACGTAATCATCCTTGTGACATGGTTCACCAGGCTCATACAATAATACGACACCACCATGGTAGGAGTTGCCCAGACCATAGTTCGTAGCGTCAATGGGGCAACCATCTGAAATCATTAATTCCAATCTTATGGGCCACACATATATTTTAAATATATTTTAAATAGTTGTATTTGAAAATAAAGAACGCAGCCCAACAATATCTAGTACCAGATGTAGATTGAGAAAAATTTATAGCAACATATATATAATTACAAGTTATAATTATTTAATTTAGATAGAGATATATTTAAAATTTAATGAAGAATTTTATAAAAAAAAATTATACAGGAAACTTTTATATAGACAGTAGAATAATTAAAATAATTGTATGAATACATATTTATAATATTTTATTCATTTATTGTATGGAACCATCAAAAGGAAATAATGATATGTTTTAATGAATAATCTTTCATGGAGACATGACTTTTTTTTTAATTCTGAAAAAAAAAGTACATGACTTTTTAATAATTTTGTAATTTTAGACCATTTCTCAATTTTATTAAAAAAATTTATGACATTTTAAAATTTTAAAATATCTCAAATTCTTTAAAAATAGAATTAAAATATTTTTGTTCTCTTCGTGCTAAAGAGTGAATTATAAACACACTAACATGCATTAATTTAGCGGACATGAATAAGTAATAAAAAAATAATACTTACATGAAAAATTACTTTAAATTATTATTATTTATTAATATTTGTAAATATTTTATTATTTTTTATATGGTGATTAGTAATATGAATTAATAAAAATAGCCTATTCAATTAATCCTTATATTTATCTTTGATTAAAAAAAAAATTTACATGCTTCTTCAGTTCTACTTTTTAATTACCATTCTTTTGAGACTTCACGGAGAAGATGTGTTTGCTTAGAAAAATTTTAGAGATTCCATGAGCATTTTGCTAATATCGAATTAAATTATTTAATTTTTATCTGTTAAAATTGTTTCAATGCTTATTAAAAAAAAAATCCACATGAATAGAGTTTTTGCTAAACTACTTAAGTAAATATGTCTGATTAATATATAAAATTTTTTACTTTATATTAATAATTATTATCTTTTATTATGTCTTACGAAATATAACTTTATTGCACAATCCACAACATTTCATGCCTTGGAGTAGAAGGAGACCATCTAATTCTGGAAATAATTACACAAAAACATAAAAATATTATAACCTTCAAAGAAAATCATCAGGAAATTCATATCATCAGCCTTTCATTCATCCAACCTTGACTGGGGCTTTATTTAAATTTTGCTCAACATCTGCTGCAGTCTCTAGCAACCTTGAATCCTGCATTAAAGACTATAATCAAGAGTTAACACAGAAAGCAGTAAGATCATGTAATAGAAATTTCACTCATTCACATCTCTAAAACAATGAATTAAGCAGATTAATCTTCATATTAGCTCACAACATTAATGTTTAAGTTTGCCAATGAGAGCATTCATGGATAATTAATGAGTAATTAGAGAGAGAAACTAACCTTCTCATGCATTCCCTTCAAATTTGTTTCTGTGAAGCTTTCTCTTCAGTTGATTTGCCTTAATTGCTGATGTTACCCAAAGCTTGTCGTAGACTCTGTCAACTAACTGAAAACAAGCATACCTCCATGAGTCTTTGAAGTACAAAACGCTACAAACTCCAACAAATCCAGCCACAAAACCCATTCCCAAACCACTATAGAACCAAAGCATTTCGGAGTCATCTTTCCTCGTATTCCCAACTTTTTCATGACCTTTAGGCAATTCATCTACATCCTCTGAACAATTATTCAATGGAAATCCACAAAGTCCATTGTTGCCAATGTAGATGGATCTGTCATCTAAAGTCTGAAGTTGATTTCCCAAAGGAATTCGTCCAGATAAGTGATTAAATGACAAATTCAATTGGCTTAAAAAGTTCAAATCAGAAATGCTGGGTGGAATAGAGCCAGAAAGATCATTTTTAGACAAGTCCAGCGATTCTAGTGACTTTAACTTGCCAATGTTCCAAGGGATATGCCCATCTAATTTGTTTCTAGACAAATTCAGGTTTTGTAGACCTGAAAGATTCATCAACTCCTTTGGAATCTCTCCAAAAAAGTTATTTCCTGAAAGGTCAATGGAATATAGGAATCGAATTGTACTAGTATATTCAAGCTCTATCCCTTTAACATAAGCCTGAATATTCTCACCATAGCTATCTTCTTCAGAATAAACATAAGGATTATAACTAACTTGATAGTCCCAAAGTCCTCTGTTTTCGTGCATAACAATTGCAGTAAAACCACCAAAACAAGTAGGAATGGTTCCAGTCATCATGTTGTTTGCCAAGTTTAATATTTGAAGAGAAGCTAGGGAGCATAGCTGTAGAGGAATCTCACCTTCAAATTTATTGGAGTGAACATTGAGTACTTTCAATAAAGATAGGCTTTCACCTATCCACGAAGGAATAAAACCATCAAAAGCATTCATGCTAAGATCAAGAGTCTCCAAGGATTCTAGTTGTCTTAATGACATTAGGATATTTCCTTGCAGATTATTATTTTGCAGATGCAGGGAAACAAGAAATTTTTGAGAACCCAAGGACATTGGAACATGGCCACTCAGCATATTATTTGACAAATCAATGACACTTAAATATTTCAAATTTCCCCAACACGATGGTATTCGCCCTGACAGATGATTTTTCGAAAGATGGAGAATTTCTAAACTTTCAAGCCCGCATAAAGAAGCAGGAATGGTACCATTCAAATAGTTGTTGGAGAGGGATAAAAATCGCAAATTTGGCATCACTTTGCTGATGTTATGGGGAATCTGGCCATGGAGCAAGTTGTTGGAGATATCCAATATACTTGCTTCAGAATGATAATGTGTAAAAGAAGCATTGAACTTGTTCGATTTCAATAATATGTACCTAGAAATAGCCATAGGATCCGGAATACCTGCTTCAGAAGATGTGTTGAATTCCCTCAAATTCGGCAAGTTTCCAAAAACCTGATTATAAGATAGATCCAATCCTATAACATTGGAAGAAATGTTCTCAAACCAGCCAGGGATGCTATCAGAGATGCTTGCATTAGACATATGCAAAAATGCAATGCTCTTTTGTGTCTTGAGCCACTGTGGAAACCAAGGCCCTAATTTGCAAGATGATAAATCAATATTGGAAAGTTGGAAGGGAGGAACCCATTTGGGATCAATGTCAAAAACTAAAGAATTCCCACTCATAGTCAACTTAGTCAAGCCTCTGAGCTTTAAAAAGTGAAGTTCAGAAAGATTCCCTGGCAATGAATTATGACTGAAATCTAGTACGTCTAGGTTGTAAAGCTGTCCAATTGATACAGGAATCGGACCACAGAAAGAGTTGCGAGAAAGTAAAAGATATTTTAGGCATTTAAATTGTCCCAAGTTATTTGGAAGACTACCAGAAAATGAATTGTTGAAAAGATTAAGATTCTCTAAACTGTTCTGGATGCAACTGGATGAGTTGCCAAAAGGTCCAGAAATCTCACCGCTGAACTTGTTGGATTCCAAGTGTAGCTCACTCAAATTGCAAAGCTTGTTCAACGTTTTGGGAATTTTACCTTCCAGAGAATTATAAGACAGATCAAGGAAAGCAAGAGAATTAAGATTACCCATCTCAGTTGAAAGAGAGCCTCGGAAAGCACTATAACTCAGATCAAGATGTTGAAGGTTGGTAATATTAAATAACCAATTGGGGATTGTGGAATTGAAGTTGTTCCAACTAAGAGTAAGAACCTCAAGAGATGTAAGATTGACATGTGAAACATGACCAGTGATGGAAAGCCCACAAGAAGACAAATCTGATTCTAGTAGAAAAGGAAGCATGTTTATTGACTGCAACCAATTGTCACACTTGTCCAGGAGCACACTCCGCATGTTTAAGTATTTCAAAGAAGATGGAAAATGGAGGCTGTCGATAGCCAATCCATTATTAGAACTGAGATCAAGATACTGCAAGTTTGAAAGGTTTCCAAGATGAAGGGAAACCTTTCCCTGGACTGAGGCCCAGGAAAGGTCGAGCTTAACCACATGGCCAGTTATGTTCTCGCAAGTGACTTCTTCCCATCTGCAGCAGTCATCTCCTTCCCATGAAGGCAACGAGTCTGAACTGTTTATGCTGAGACTTGTCTTGAACTTGACAAGAGCTTCTCTTTCGATCTTGATACAGCTTCCATTGAAATTAGCTCCACTGCAGCAGAACAAAGCGCTTTGAAGTAGAACGAGAATGGCAAGAATCTCAACAACAGTGACCGCTGATGTTCCCATCACTTCTCAATTCAAAGAAGGAAACTTATTCTATTAGATTTCAGATACTAATTAATAGCTATTACATAAACTTATTTCTGGGATGTCTTCCACAGGAGCACTGAGTATCCAATCGATTAACAACAGGTATAATGACCAGCAAAGTCAAGAATGGTGTAGCACTTTACTTGCAACTTCTCCACTTAGAATGCCCACAGAAAAATTCAGCTGAATGGTCTACATGAGAATTATTTATTCGAATTTATCCCCTCCACCATCACTCCATTGACTACACAAGACTTGGGGTAGGTTTCTGGCCCTCACAGATAATAAAAAGACTTTGAAATATTCATCTTGTAGACTTAGAAATTGAAGTCGTCCAATGCTTTTGTACCAAATTTCCAATTAAGGCATAAATTATTCCATTTCAAATTTGAAGGGAATATGTTATCATTCTCAAATTGCCACCACAGCACAAATAAAAAATTCATAAAAATTTTTGCATAAAATTAATTTATTATAAATTTTAAAAATCAAATATATAATAAAATTTATGTATTATATTTTTAATTTATGATAAATAAGGTATGTAAAAAAAATTTACAAAAAATATATTTGAGAGGGGAACAAGTGCATAAAAAGTCATGAAATTTTTTATTTTTTATTATTTATTTTTAAATATTTATAAAATTTTAAGAAAGAATTAATATGGTTGATATTTTTAATAATTATTAAAAGAAAATTATACTTCACTATATAAAAATGGCATAGCATATTGAATTTAATAATTTTATTATTTTAATAATTTTATTACTAAAATTTATTAAATTTAATTTTAAATTATTTTTTAATACTCTCTAATTAATATAATTAAAAAATATATTTTTCTTAATTGCAGTTATAATAAAAATGCAAACAAATCCTAGTTTTTGTTAATTAATTCTAATTAGTTAGAATTTGTATCTTAAGTTGTCAAGTGCATTTTCAAATATAATTTGGGAACAAATTCATTGGTCTGTATGGTTACATTTTTTGTTTATTTTTTTATTTCTCAAAAATAAAAAAAAAATGTTCATTAATTTAGTTTCTAAATTTCTAAAAATGAATTACTAATTATCTTCTTTTTCTTGCTATAGATAATATAACTATTCATAAAATAAACAAAATAAACTCACAATAAATAAAAGATTTCCATAATACATTAATTTTTTATTAAAAATTAAAAAAAACTATAAATAACCAAACATCAAATCATAAATTACTCATTGTCATCAAACTCAATTAATAATTATATATATTAATCTCTAAGAGTTTTTATAATCACATAAATATAAAATTTTTAAATTAAAATTTAAGAAATAAAGTCTTGACAAAAAAATTAAAAATTAGAAAATGCAATAAAAAATAATAAATGTATAAAATGAGGGAAAAGAAAAAAATTGTAAATGTGTGCTCATAAATATTTGTGTTGAAATCAACTTAAAAATAGCAACCATAAAATGGAAATCATGATATGTGGTCTCCAAAAGTTCAATATTATACTCTTACAACTAATATCAAGCTCATTAATATTTAATATCAAATATATAAACTTTAAATGAATAATATTTAAAAATGTGAAATCTTAAATTTAAATTTATATTAATTAAAGTTTTAATTTTACTTTTAAATTTATATATTTATAAAGATTTGTCATTGACATTCAAAATAAAATGAAAAGGAGAAGTAATAAAGCATTATCAAAAATCTAAATCAAATGATATTTTGAAGCTGAAAATATACATGATATTTTCTGAAATTTTCTTAGAAAATAATTTTGCTTACGTCACCTACTACCCGGGCAAGGGATCATTCATGAGCAGACACTTATCTGGAAATTAGAGGTAAGAAGCAGCAAAAATAGAAAATAAGATAAATGGAATTTAAAGAAAAATGGTAGGTAGTGTTGTTTTGCAATTGGGATATTACCATTAGATACCTTTCTTTTTTGACCAAAATTAAAAAGGGCCCATTTGAAACCATTAATTTCAATCTTGTGGACTATATATTTTTATGAATCATAAATTTTATTTTTTTTACATAGGATTGTGAAACTTGAATTTATATTTATCAGATGAGTAATGTACATTCAATCACTAAAACAAATCTTATTAAATTTTATGAATCATAAATTAATTTCAATTAAATTTGAAAAAAAATTAATGTTAAATTAATTAAATTTAATTTTATATAAGAATTTTATATTAAAATTCTATAAAATTAATTAATTTATATATATAATTTAAATAATAATAAAAAATTTAATATAAATATTTAATTTAATAATTATTTAAATTATTTTTATATAAAGTCAAACTTATATCAAATAGCATCCATTAATTTGTACATATCACAACCCCCAACCTTCCATTCATTATGTTGTCTACATTATTAATTTATTACATTTATTAATTAATCATATATGATTTTATATCTCTTTTTTTTTTAATTCAAGTTCTTTTTTTTATATAGAAGGATTGAAAAATAAAACTCCATCATAGATTTATCAAATGAATGATGTACTTCAATCATATATTTTGAATTAAAATTCCAAATTTTTACGTAATTTATGAAAGGAAAATGTTAATTTTTTTTATCAACTAATGTTCTTATATAATGCAGTATTTTTATTTGTCATAATTTTTAAAAAAAAATTAATAATATCAAAATTATTTTTAAAATCATAAAATTTTTAAAAATATGCTGAAATTCCTAAGGAACGAAAGGTAAAATTGGTGGCTTCTAGATTAAAGAGAGAAACTTTCGTATGGTGGGATAGATTGAAAAAGACGAGGAGGCAAGAACGGTGCAATCCAGTCTCTACACAGAGGAGGATGCAACAATAATTAAGAAGTAGATTTTTACCTCCAGATTATAAATAATATTTATTTAAAGCTTATCAAAATTGTTTGCAAGGAAATAGGAGTGCTAATATCGCTGAATTCTTGAGGTTGGCAGCAAGAAATCACTTGTTCGAAAGTGATAATCAATAAAAAGCGCGATATTTGAGGGGATTAAAACATTCAATTTGTGATAAAATTGGAATTCAAATGGTGATGAGTGTGCAAGAGGCAAGAAACTTAGCCTTGAAAGCTGAGATGAAGTTACGGGAGAAAACTCATTAAATTTATTACCCCACATATGATAGAGATGACCACCATGGTAGAACTAAAAAGGAGGAAACCTCACAGGATGTTTCTTTGGGTGGTAATGTGGAGATAGCTAAGAATCCTGCAAGTGTCAATAATAAAGTCAACAGTTCTAACCCTCCAAAAACCAATAATCCCTATGCTAAGCCTGCTCCAGTCAAATGCTATTGGTGCAAAGAGGAAGGACATAGGTCTAATGAATGTCCAAAGAGAAAAGCCATCAACATCATGAAAAAAAATGATGATGATGAAATCTATTATGGACTTGATGGAGAGGATGAAGAGAAAGATTGTAAACAAGTTGAATCGACATGCTTGATGAGGAGATCAATGTTCATACAAAAGATTGAAGAAAAGTCTTAAAAGATTGTGTAGAACAAAGGGATTATCTTGAATTTGAATTTGACACTTTTGTAACACCTTTTGCTACAGTAAATGATGAAGAGTTTGAAAAAAGTGTTATGAGGAGAGAAGGACATCAAGCCAAGGAGATTTCAATGAAGATTAAAATTTTCTCTAATAATTTTCCTAGTGTTTTTATTGATTTTATTTGTCCAGGTGAGTTTAAGCATGCCAAGAAAGATGCAAAATTGCTCAAAGCAATTTTCTTTAACCCAATCTTATGAATAACATTTAAGAAGAAGATATGTGTGATCTTCTAGTGGAGATTTTATTCATCAACACTTTAAAATTCATGATCGAATTTATCTCAAATGGAGGAGAATGGTGTGGGACATAGTCGTTCCATTATTATTTGATTCGGAAAATAAAATTCGAGATTGAATTTTCTCAAAAGTGTAGGTGAATGATGCAGTACGCATAACCATACCAAACCCAAAGACTTGTATTTTTCTATTTTCACAAAGATTCCTAATTTTAATGGGATTCTTTATTTTTCTTAGATAAGTTTTATTTATATTTTCTAATTTATTTAGGACTCTAAAATACTACTTTTCTTTAATTTAGGTCTTTGAATATATTTTCTATTTAGATTAGGACTCTTTAATTCATTCCTATCTAGGTTAGAATTTAAAATTCTATAAATACCCATTGTATTTTCATTATATAAAAAGTTTTCAGATTTATTTAATGGAGTTTTCTTCTTCATAGAACTAGTTTGCTTTATTTTATCCTAGACTTTAGATTAAGTCTTGTGTTTATTTTAAGATTTTGGATTAGATCTTATTTATTTTCAAGGGTTTGATCGAGTGTCGATCATTTTCCACGCTACACGTTGAGTCATAAACTCTGTCAACTAACCAAAAACAAGCACACCTCCATGAGTATTAATGTACAAAATGCTACAAACTCCAACAAATCCAACCACAAAACCCGTTCCCAAACCACTGTAGAACCAAAGTATTATGGAGTCATCTTTCCTCATATTCCTAACTTTTTCACAACCTTTAGGCAATTTCATCTGCATCCTCTGAATAATTATTCAATGGAGGTCCACAAAGTCCATTGTTGTCAATGTAGATGGATTTGTCATCCAAAGTCTAAGGTTGGTTTCCCAATGGAATTCATCTAGATAAGTGATTGAATGACAAATTCAAGTAATTTAAAAAGTTTAAATTTGAAATACTGGATGGAATACAGCCAAATAGATCATTTTTGGACAAGTCAAGCGATTCTAATGATTTTAACTTGCCAATGTTCCAAGGAATATGCCCATCTAATTTGTTTCCAGATAAATTCAGGTTTTGTAAACCTGAAAGATTCATCAACTCTTTTGGAATATCTCCAACAAAGTTATTTCATTAAAAGTCAATGGAATAGAGAAATCGAAGTATACTATAATATATTCAAGCTCTATTCCTTTGACATAAATCAGACATATTCAAACTCTATTCTTAATTGTTGGGGTCATTTAAATAAAACAAAACACTTTCAAGTAGAATGAGCATGGTACGAATCTCAACAACAGTGGCAGTTGATGTTCCCATCACTTCTCAATGCAGAGAAAGAAACTTATTCTATTAGATTTTAGATTCTAATGGTGATTATATAAATTTATTCCTAGATTATCTTCTACATAAGTACTGAATCTGTAACATCCTCACTGTAGGTAGTTCCATAATCACTGTTCCGGTAACTAAGGTCTGTTCGGACAATTATAATGTATGGAACCATACTTAAACTAGAGTGAGGAGTCATAATTAAATTAAATAAAGACCAAGTAAGGTTAAAGAAAAATAAAAGAAGTAAAGTAGAAATCGGTTAAATGAGCACAAGCCCCAGTGATGGGTAACCTCACTAGGAAGTGACTATGAGTCCGGTTGTTGCTCTAAATTCAAGTAGAACTCTATAAAATCCTTAATGAAGACTTAATTAAAGGGATTTATATGAATTAATAAGTCAAGAAAATGAAAACAAATAAGCACAAAGCAAAGGAAAATAAGAAGTTATAGGGTATTATGAAAAAGCCGGACATAAACTCGGTAAGAGTAAAATTTGGTCAATTAAATTTAAAAGTCCAATATTGATCAAAAATTTAATTTAATGAAGCTAGATTAATTTAATTAATTGAGATTACAAAAATTAAATATAATTATTAAAAATTCAAATAATGATTATAAACTTTAAAATAATTACAAAATTACCATTCTACTTATTTACAAATTTGCTATTGAATATTTAATTAATATATAAATCAATTACTGAGCAGGAAATTCAGTCATCTTCTTCATGTTTCCCATCTATCCTTGCTCTCTCTCTTCCTCCTACGTTTTCCTCCATTAACACCCAAAATTAAGCTTGAAACCCTAGGTTTCTCACATGATTTCTTTAGGAAATCAATAGAAACCACCAAATTCAACCTTGAATTGAAGAAAACTCTTAAGAAATCACAAAAATTTGAGAGTTTAGAAAGTAAAGGAATTCGACCAAGAAGTGGTTCAATAAGAGGAAGTGAAGTTTGAGTTAATTGAAGAGTGATTGAAGGTTGTTGGAAGCTAAGGAACAAGGTTAGTGCTATGATTTCTTCTTGATTTTGAAGTTCTAAGAAATTTAGCTAGGGTTTGGCATAACTAAGGATTATCTTATTTATGCTCTAATTGAGGCAATTGAGTTTACATTATAACTCTTGAATGTGTTAATTGTTGGAGTATGTTAAGAGGATATCAAATTCGTTGATGGAAAGGGGAGTTGTGTAGTGAGGCAAATTCTGGACAATTTGAGTCCAATGTGGTTAATTGGCCATAAGTTGAGCTACACAACACCAATTGAAGTGAAATTTAAACTAAATTAAAGCTAAGACACATAGCTACCACTTTTATGTTTTGGCCAAGGCTAAAATCCTAGGGCAAATGGGTCGAATTGCTAGGACAAGTGCCAAACACTAAAACTGGAATTTCCTAAGATTCTAGCAAATTGCCATTTAACCTCCATATCATTTTTACGGCATAAATTTTAGTATATAACTCCAAATGAGATGATAAAAAATGATTTGAAAACCTAAGACATAGACCTACAACTTTGTTTTAGAGACATTGCACAAATTCTGGGTGTAAGACCCTGAAATATTAAATGCAAAATTTACCTGAAAACCTGGAAAACTTAGGGTTTGTGAGTCAGGCTTGATCAATTAGCCATAACTCACTCTACAAAAATACAAATTGAGTGATTCTTAAACTTGTGTAACCTTGAGACACAGGGGGAACAATTCATATGAAGAACATGGAGTCAAATTATAACTGTACCCTGTCCAAAATGTCTTGACAACCTAGTTTCAAAAACCTACACCGTTCTAGACAGATCTGAAACCAAAATGGGTCATTGGACCAATTTTGGTAAAAAGACCATAACTTGAGCTACAAAAATGCAAATTGAGTAATTCTAAAGCCAAATTAAA
The DNA here is from genome assembly GCF_030052815.1 of Hevea brasiliensis. Lineage (NCBI taxonomy): Eukaryota > Viridiplantae > Streptophyta > Magnoliopsida > Malpighiales > Euphorbiaceae > Hevea > Hevea brasiliensis. Next base: position 98,001,937 of record NC_079501.1, read on the forward strand.
CATAAAACATAAACCTACAACTTTTATGAAGAAAGTATGGCCAAATTGATTATGCATCTTGGCCAAATTTATGAGGAAAGTCAAAGTACCAATTCTGAAAATTTATGAATTAGTCCAAAATAACTTGAATTATAAATTGTATGTGACACAAATGATTTGATGAACATATATACCATGTAAATATGTGATTGGGACTTATGTTCCCACTATGATTGGAATGATACATGTGATGAGATAATATGAACATTGAATGACTAAATATGTTAAATTGCTCATGTATGCCTAGACATTTACTTGTGGGTTGGATAGATTGGCATGTAACACCCTCATTGCAGCAATTTCGTACATTCTACTGTTCCGATGGTCGGTGTCGGTCTAGACAGCTAGAACGTCTGGAAAAATAATTAGACTAGAGTGAGGAGTCATAAATAACTCAAATATTAATAAGAAAAAATTAGGAAAAATTTTAGAAATAAAATACAACCAAGTTAAATGAGCCGGTGCCCTGGCGATGGGTAACCTAGTGAGAAGTTGCGGTTCTCGCAACTAGGAGCCCTAGACCCGGGAGAAAATTCATAAAATAATTTTTGAGACACCAGAGAAGAGTCATTGAGGTTTCTATGACATTAGAATGCCAAGAAAAGGTTTAGAAAAATTTTTTAATCGGTACAGATAATTTTGGCTCAATAAGCCAAACGGAGGGCATTTTGGTCATTTCGTCTTCAGAGATGATTTTTTGCCGACTTGTCCAGTTAAGTAAATAATTATTATGACATAAAATATGAATAAATATTGCTACAAATTAAATTGAAATTGAATAGAAAAGAAAAAAAAAAGAAAATGAATTAAATAAGAAATTATGATATCACATGATGTCATTAGTGTGCCTCCACCCAATCACATGGTGACACAGGGCTATAACTCACTTAAAATGAGTTAAATGGGCAGAAATGAAAGAAAGAAATCAATTTTCCTTTTACTTTCTTCTTCCATCCGTAGCTCTCCTAACCCTTACCACCATTAAAGCTTATCCAAGCTTTATAACCCACCCAAATCTCACTTGAAACCCTAAGTCCACTTCAACAAAATTTGTCTCTACATCTTGAGCAAGTGTTTGGCAGCCAAGAAAATTAAAGAAAGTGAAGGAAAAATCTAAGTTGGGTCAAGAAAAAATTCTGCTCCATTCAAGGTTAGTGCCCTAAACAATTTCTTTCTTTCTTTAATCTTGTAAGAATGCTAAATCAAGTAGAAAATTGTGTGAAATTAAAAAAAAAAACTTGAGTAAATGAAATCTCTAAATTTGGCAGCCATGAGAAAGTTTAAGGATTGTTGGTTTTTGATGAAATTAAGTGGCTTAATTATGTTATTGATGAGTATAGATGATGGATAAAGTGATTTGGTATGAGTTTGGTGTGTGTATGCCATGAATTGGAAATTGGAGTTAGGGTTTGAGCATGAAATTGAGACTTTGATCATGTAATGATGCAAGTGAGTTTTAATGGTCAATTAGTGACCATTTGGTTATTGGTAAACAAGAAATGAAGTGTGTTTAGTGATGGGATTTAGGTTTAGTGTGGCTGCCCTAGGTGACCTGCAGAAATGGACATGAGTCCAGCAGGTTTGGGCAGCCATAACTTCAATTGTAGAGGTTCAATTGGTGTTTGGCCAATTGTACATGAAACTAGACACATAATGGCACAACTTTGGTGAAGAAACCATGCCCAGAAAACCAAACCAAGTTGATCAAAAGTTTGCCCTAATCCGGGTGACCTGCAATCTGCCTAGGCAAAATGACCAAATGAACAGTGTTTGGTCATTTGGCCATAACTCAATGTAGAAAGGTCCAATTGACTTGAAATTTTACCAGAAACAAGCTGAGATATAGACCAACAACTTTCATGAAGAAACCTGACCCAAATTATGACCATAACATAGTCAAATTGCCAACCAAACTTAGGTCACCAAATCTTGCAGAACCAAATTGCCCAGAAAATCTGGGTACAGGTCACTCCGACCAGTTATGGTAAAATGACCATAACTTGAGCTACAAAACTCCAAATGGAGTGATTCAAAAAGGGAATTAAAGAAGACACAATAAGGAACAACTTTGATGAAGAAAGGTTAGCCCAGTTTCCACTCTAAAATTGTCCAATGAAACAATAAACTTAGGTAATAAAAACTAAAAATTTAGAAATGCATCTAGGGGACTTTAAATTGTAATTGGCAATTAATACTAGCAAATGTAAAACTCAAAATGTGGGATCTTGGTGTAATTAGAATTAATATATCCATTAAGTATAAAAAAGTCAACATTTTGGTTGACTAGTAAGGTGAATAGTAATCAAAATGATTAGTAAATTAAGATGAAGACCTAGAACCAATTCTAAGCTTAAATGCTTAGAATTGTATGACAAATGTGAACTATGCATCCTAGTCAAAATTGTTAAAAAGAAATTAAGGCCATAAATTTGAAATCCATGAAATATTAATGGATTACTTGAAACATGAAAAATAAGTCACCTAATTGATGTGAATAGATAGTTAGGGCTTATATACCCATCACAAATGGAATTCATAAAATATTAGTAACTCAACTTGAAATATAAAATTTGTAATTACATAAGTAGATTCTTGAATGTATAAATGAGAAGGAAAAAATGTTTTGAATACAATGGTACATGTGAACCATTGTTTAGAATTGTGATCAATATGAATAACATAATGAATGAATAAATGAACCATAGTAATGTATGAATGAGACATTAGTTCTCATTATTGTAGAGAGGAGAAGTATTTTGAGTACGATGGTATAAAAGGATAATTGATGTGAATTGTGATCATATAAATGATCAAATGAATGTATGAATTATAATTGAAATTTATCATGAAATAATGAAGTCATAAAACACAATATATTAATATTTAATGATATTATGTGCCCTTGTATTGCCTAGATATATGTGTCAGATTGAATAGTTTGGCATGCCAATAGGGTATTATTTTAGCAGTACTGCGAAAGGCTTTATGCCTGTATTCATGGCTTTGTGCCCGTATTCATGGCTTTATGCCCGCATTCATGGCTTTATGCCAACATTCATGGCTTTTATGCCTGATTATGTGTTATCGTGGCTTTTTAGCAATACTGACTACATACGTGGTTGACGTTCTGCGTCCTATGGTATGACGGCCCGAGACACCGTGGTGTCCAGTGCCAACGACCCGTTATCCAGTTTACTCAGCCTGTCATAGGTTACTTGGGCAGTGAAATTTATTGAAATAAGTTAAGAATATTAGTAATAAAAAAAATATTAGAAATTAAATAAATGAGTAAGATGACCTAAAATAAATTAGAATAGTTATTTATTAGAAAGAATCGAAATGAACTGGACCGATATCAAAATTTACTTATTATGAAATAATCTGAGACAACCTAGCAAGTATAGAGAAAATGCTAAAAGATTAGTAAAGAAAATTATAACATAAATAAATATTGCAAATGTGACTTATATAATAATATAAGCATAAATTTATTATTTTCAAATCATTTTTCTTTGTACATTATTACTATACATTGGCGAAATAAATACTTTCAAAGAAGACTAAATTAGGATAAAACATATTAAATTTTAGAAACTGCATGTGAAGTATAAATAAATCTTAATTATTTGAATTATGTTTTATTTCTATCTTTATTTGTATATTATTTCCTTGTTATATTATTGCACCACTAAGCAGCAATGCTTAGCGCGATGGAATTGTTTCCTTCGCGCAGGTACTGAATGTAACACCCTCCCTGTAGCAACTCCGTACATTCTACTGTTCCGGTGGCCAGTGTCGGTCCGGACAGCTAGAACGTCCGGAAAAATATTTAAACTAAAGTGAGGAGCCATAATTAACTCAAATATTAATAGGAAAATTTTAGTAAAAATTTTAGAAATAAAATACAACTAAGTCAAATGAGCCGGTGCCCAAGCGATGGGTAAACTAGTAGGAAGTTGTGGTTCTCGCAACTAGGAGCCCTAAACCTAGGGGAAAATTCATAAAATAATTTTGGGGACTCCAGAGAAGGGTCATTTAGGTTCCTATGGCATTAGAATGCCAAGAAAATATTTAGAAAAAATTTTCAATCGGTACAGACAATTTTAGTCTGTTAAGCCAAACGGAGGGCATTTTGGTCATTTCGCCTTCAGAGGTGATTTTTGGCCGACTTGTCCAGTTAAGTAAATAATTATTATAACATAAAATGTGAATAAATATTGCTAAAAATTGAATTGAAAATGAGTAGAGAAAAGAAGAAAAGAAAATGAAGGAAAATACTTAGTTATGACATCATACGATGTCTTTAAAAGAGCTCCACCAATCAACATCTAACAAGCACCTTTAAATCAATTAAAAAGCACAAAAAAGAGTTAAAAATTGAAAAAAATTTCTGCTCATCTCCTTCAATTTCCGGCAGCCTCTCTTCCCTCACTATCTCCATTAAAACTTCCTCTTTTTCTTGCTAAAACCTCACTCTTTACACCATAAAACCTAATCCTCACTTCACTAAAATTTATCCTCACACCCTAAATCATATTTAGACAGCCATTAGAGGGAGAAATCTCGAAGATTGACAAGCTCAAGTGGGAGCTTTAATAAGGTTAGTGTCCAATACTTTCCTCTCTCTTTAAATTCATGACTAGAAAGTTTAAATTCATGACTAGAAAGTTGATTTAACTTGAAATTTATAAGAAATTCAAATGAAAACCTTTGATGTACTCACTTTATATTTTTGGAAGCCATGGATTTATTAGAGTTTGGATGATTTCTTTGGATTAAATGAGTATATAAGCTGCCCTTGATATGAACTTAATATTTAGCACATTGAATTGTAGGTTAATGGAAAAGTAGGGAAATTGAAAATTTAGGGTTTTGAGCAAATTGGAGTTTAGCTCCTATAATGGTGTAGGAACATTTTAATGGTCAATTAGTGACCATTTGGGTATTGGTAAACAAGAATTGAAGTGTGTTTAGTGATAGGATTTAGGATTAGTGTAGCTGCCTAGTGAGAGCAGCAGGTGTGGCTGTGAGTCCAGCCTGTTTGGACAGCCATAACTTTGGATGTGTAGATTCAATTGGTATTTGGCCAATTGGACATGAAACTAGACACATAATGGCACAATTTTTGTGAGGAAACCATGCGCAAAAGACCAAAGCAAGTGGACCAAAAACTTGCCCCAATCCGGATGTCCTGCAACCAGATTCTGCAGAATGACCAAATGAACAGTGATTGTTCATTTGGCCATAACTCATTGTAGAATGGCCCAATTGACCTGAAATTTTTACAGCAACAAGTTAAGATATAGACCAACAACTTTCATGAAGAAACCTACCCCAAATTATGACCAGAACTTATTCAACAAGGCAGTTGCAATCACTGTTCACTGCACTGTAGATATGGTCAGTTCTGAAATTTTTCAATCCGGCCAGTTGTGGTTTTTGGACCATAACTTGAGCTACAAAACTCCAAATGGAGTGATTCAAAAAAATAAATTCAACTAGACAAAATAAGGAACAACTTTCATGTTTATCATTTTCTCAAATTCCCACTACAACAGTAACTAATGGAACAGTAAATTTAAGGTATAAAAACTGAAAATTCTGCTCCATTAGTGTTAAGCTTAGAAATTGTATTGATGATTAATGCCAACAAGTTTTGAATGCAAAATGTGGTATGTTGGGAGTGTTAAAACCAATGTACCTATTTTTTATGCAAAAGTCAACATTTTTGTTGACTAATGAAGTGAATAGTAACACCAAAGCTTGAAATTCAAAAATTACAAAATTCAAAAGTATCAAATGCCCTAGTATACCTAACAAGATTGGTTTGGATAGTTTGGCATGCCAATAGGTTCGATTAGCGATCGCACATGGCATTATGCCATTCGTGATTTCATGGCTTTTAGCCATTCGACATTGTGTTGATATTTGGCCTTGTGCCTATTGTCATTACACTATTATTAGCTCGTTGTACACGGAGATGCATATGTGACCGATGGTGTGACAAGACGAGGTACTAGATACCCAAAGGCGCTTTATCCATTTATCCATCCGATCGTCAAAGATAGGTTACTTGGGCAAACAAAATAATGAAAGTGGATAAATATAACGAAATAATGAATATAACAAGTACAAATCAAGTAAGACATCGAAACATTCAATGCATATTAATTTCTGATATTTCCTGTTATTTTATTATTGGCACCACTAAGCATTATTGCTTAGCGCGTTGATTTGCCATGCGTGAGGTTCCGAGAATCGACCGAGAGCCCAGTAGACCATCGGGTGAGACCTCCTGACTCAGTATAGTGTCCGTGTTACCTCACCATCTTCAGTGCATTGGTAGGACACTAGGTTTCATTTTGGTATTTTGTAACTAACTTTTATTTTCTTTTGTGTAATTGAAACTTATGTAATTTATTTTGATGTTCATGTAAACAATGGAAATTGTGTTTGTGAATGGAAAAGTGAATATTTATTTATGACTTTTACATGATTATTACATGAGATGAATGATTGAGAAATGGAAATGTTGTTGAAAAACATATTGAGTTTTGATATTGGAGTTTGGGATTGATTGGAAATGATTATTGGAAGTGTTTTTCACAGGTTCCGAAGAACTGTTTTCTCCATTTTTAGCCGGTATTCTACCGGATTTTCTATAAAATTTTCGGAACCTCAAATAAATTATAATTTTAATAAATGACTTAAATGAATTATATTTCACAAATTGTATTCAAAACTATGATAAAAATAAAATAAGGAAGAATAAAAATGATTGAGATAAAATAGAGTGTTCCGGTACACTGTGTGACATATCTTACTCGGATATACTGTAGACGGGTAAGGGGTGTCACCTTGAGGAACACTTTGTTGCTAACCGTATATTCTATTTCTTTTCTCTTCAAGTCGGCATAGGATTTCTGTCTGTCCGAGGCAACCTTCAGATTGGCTTTGATTAGTTTTACTTTCTCCTCAGTCTGTTTCACCAGGTCTGGCCCTACCAGTTTGTCTTCGCCCAATTCAGTCCAGCACACCGGAGTTCTACATTTCCTCCCATATAGTGCTTCATACGGGGCCATTTGGATGCTAGCTTGGTAGCTATTGTTGTATGCAAATTCTGCCAGTGGGAGGTATCTATCCCAACTTCCCTCCAACTCAATGACACAACTCCTCAGCATATCCTCAAGGACCTGACATATATTTCATGTTATTATTATCATTTTAGTTCAATATTTGTATTAATTCCATTGGTTTCGATTGTTTACCTGGATTACTCTTTCTGATTGCCCATCCGTCTGAGGATGGAAAGCTGTGCTGAAGTGGAGTTGTGTACCCAAGGATTCATGCAACTTCTTCCAAAATCTCGATGTAAACCTTGGGTCTCGATCAGATATGATGGAAAGTGGAATTCCATGTAGTCTAACTATCTCACTGATATACACTCGCTAACTTCTCCAAAGGAGTAGTCACCTAATCGAGAAAGTGTGCTGATTTCGTCAATCTATCTACTATCACCCATACTGCATCATGTTTCTTCTAGATGAGAGGTAGACCACTTACAAAATCCATGGTGACCCGATCCCATTTCCATTCATGTATGCGTATAGGCTGTAGCAACCCTGATGGAACTTGATGTTCTGCCTTGACTTGCTGACATGTCAAGCATTTAGTCACATAGTCAGCTATGTCCTTCTTCATACTAGGCCACCAATACTGAAGCTTCAAATCATGATACATTTTTGTACTTCCTGGGTGCATAGCATAAACACTGGTATGTGCCTCATTTAGAATACTGGCCTTCAATTCCCCATTATTTGGTACACATACTCTTCCTTTGTAGTAGAGACACCCATCTGCTTTCACCTCATAGTCAGTTGCTTGTCCCTCTGAGATTTTGCTCATAATAGCTATTAATTTTTCATCTGCCTTTTGCCCATCTAAAATCTGCTGTAGCAGGTTTGGCCTCACTTGTAACTTAGCCAAAATAGCTCCATCTCGAACCAAAGTTAGATGGGCATTCAATGATCTCAAAGCTGTGATGGATTTTCTGCTCAAAGCATCTGCAACTACATTTGCTTTCCCAGGATGGTAGTCAATTACACAATCATAGTCCTTCAGGAACTCAATCCATCGTCTCTGTCTAAGGTTGAGCTCCTTCTGAGTTGGCAAATATTTTAGACTTTTGTGGTCTGTGTAAATGTAGCACTTTTCACCATACAAGTAATGCCTCCATATCTTCAGTGCGAAGATAATTGCTGCAAGCTCTAGATCATGGGTAGGGTAATTCTATTCATGTGGTCTTAGCTGCCTGGAAGCATAAGCGATCACCTTCCCCTCTTGCATCAATGCACACCCTAACCCATTATGAGAGGCATCACTGTAGACCACAAAGTCCTTTCCCGACACTGGCTGTGTTAATACTGGTGCCTCAGTCAACATAGCCTTCAACTTCTCAAAACTGGTCTGACACTTGTCATTCCAACAAATCGACATTCTTGTGTAACAACTTGGTCATTGGAGCAGCTATTAAGGAAAATCCCTTCACAAATCTCCTGTAATACCCAGCTAGCCCCAAGAAGCTTCTGACCTCAGTTGTATTTTTGGGAGGCTTCCATTCCATCATTGCTTCTATTTTATTGGGATCCACTCTAATCCCATCAGCTGACAATATGTGTCCAAGGAATGCAATCTCATTCAACCAGAAGTCACACTTGGACAACTTAGCATACATCTTCTTTTCTCTCAGGGTTTGCAGAACAATCCTCAAATGCTCATGATGTTCTTCCCTAGTCTTGGAATACACCAAAATATCATCAATAAAGACCACTACGAATCGATCTAGGTATGGATGGAAGATACGGTTCATAAGGTCCATGAATGCTGCTGGTGCATTTGTTAGGCCAAAGGGCATCACTAGGAACTCATAATACCCATATCGGGTCCTGAATGCAGTCTTTGGCACATCTGCATCCTTCACCCTCAACTGATGATACCCTGATCTGAGATCAATCTTAGAAAATACTCCTGCTCCCTTCAACTGTTTGCATCAGGTAAATTTCGAGGACGAAATTTAAATTAAAGGGGAAGAGTTGTAACACCCTCCCTGTAGCAACTCCGTACATTCTACTATTCCGGTGGCCAGTGTCGGTCCGGACAGGTAGAACGTCAGAAAAATATTTAAACTAAAGTGAGGAACCATAATTAACTCAAATATTAATAGGAAAAATTTAGTAAAAATTTTAGAAATAAAATACAACTAAGTCAAATGAGCCGGTGCTCAAGCGATGGGTAAACTAGTAGGAAGTTGCGGTTCTCGCAACTAGGAGCCCTAAACCTAGGGGAAAATTCATAAAATAATTTTGGGGACTCCAGAGAAGGGTCATTGAGGTTCCTATGGCATTAGAATGCCAAGAAAATATTTAGAAAAATTTTTCAATCGGTACAGACAATTTTGGTCTGTTAAGCGAAAACGGAGGGCATTTTGGTCATTTCGCCTTCAGAGGTGATTTTTGGCCGACTTGTCCAGTTAAGTAAATAATTATTATAACATAAAATGTGAATAAATATTGCTAAAAATTGAATTGAAAATGAGTAGAGAAAAGAAGAAAAGAAAATCTTCAGTGCATTGGTAGGACACTAGGTTTCATTTTGGTATTTTGTAACTAACTTTTATTTTCTTTTGTGTAATTGAAACTTATGTAATGTATTTTGATGTTCATATAAACAATGGAAATTGTGTTTGTGAATGGAAAAGTGAATATTTATTTATGACTTTTACATGATTATTACATGAGATGAATGATTGAGAAATGGAAATGTTGTTGAAAAACATATTGAGTTTTGATATTGGAGTTTGGGATTGATTGGAAATGATTATTGGAAGTGTTTTTCACAGGTTCCGAAGAACTGTTTTCTCCATTTTTAGCCGGTATTCTGCCGGATTTTCTATAAAATTTTCGGAACCTCAAATAAATTATAATTTTAATAAATGACTTAAATGAATTAAATTTCACAAATTGTATTCAAAACTATGATAAAAATAAAATAAGGAAGAATAAAAATGATTGAGATAAAATAGAATGTTCCGGTACACTGTGTGACATATCTTACTCGGATATACTGTAGACGGGTAAGGGGTGTCACACTGAAGCTAGAACCCAATGGACGTTTGACTGGGAATTTTGGGAGTTTTGATCTGTAGAGTGTCAAAGTTCGTCACCTCCTCAGCAATACATGTGGATAGGGCCCATATAGATCATATTTTGTATTTTGTATAAAATGCTAGATATTGTATTATAATGTAGATTATGAACAGGTAATTAATAGGAATGCGATGTAAATTAATTAATTAGCTTTTTCATATGTAATTAATTTATATATTATGTAAATTATGAAATTTTGTAATTATTTTGTAAATTATGTAAATTAAGGAAATTTGAAAATTTTGCTTATGTAATTTGAGAATGTTTACATATGAATTGAGTATGAATGGAAATGTATAGAAATGATTATGAAATTGAAATGTATGGATGAGATTTGAAATATGAGAAAATTATGAGGATGATTGATGAGATAATTATGATTAGCATGGATAAGATTTTATTTTGGGAATATTGTTGAATTTCAAACAGATGAATATTGAAATACACCAAACGATAATAAAATAGGGGAAACTCCGCTGGTTTCTCCGTCAAAAAATAATTGATATTAAATTAAATGAATTCAAAATTATTTTAAAAAATAAAGTAAGATAAGTTAGGGTGCTCCGGCACTGATTGTAGCATGCCTTGCTCGGCTACACTGTAGTCGTGTGAGGGTTGGTACATTTATTGGTATCAGAGCGCGGTTTAGGCGTTCCTAGGCATAGATAGATAGAATAAGATTGTGTGCATAACATGCATTGCATTCATATGAGTTGAGATGACACTAACGTAGATATGTTTTCTTGGTTATTTTAGGTTAAGGTATGGACTCAGAATCGCAGAGGGCAGTAGAAGAAGAAATAGTAAGCCGTATTCCGACTGGGAGTGATATTGGAAATCAGGGGGATCCTGCTCCACTAGTGCAAGAGGTGCTGCACAACCCCAATAGGCCTTGTTTGAGCATATGACTAGATTCTTTCGACAGATGACTGTTATTCCACCACTGTCTCAGCAGAAATCACCTGTAGGAAAAATTAGGAAGTATGGAGCTGTAGATTTCAATGGTAAAAAGGAAGACGATTCTTCAGCAGCTGAGTATTGGTTAGAAAGGACTGAAAGAGTCTGCAAGAGCTCCACCGCACACCGTAACGAGTTTGGAGTGTGCAGTTTCATTGTTACAAGAAGCTGCATATCGATGGTGGGATGTCGTAACCAATGTAGTGCCACCAGCCGACGTAACTTGGGAATTCTTTTTGATAGAGTTCAAAAAGAAATATATTAGCTGTATTCATGAAGAGGAACAAAAGAGGAGTGGTGATCAGCAAAAGAGGAAATTTGGACAGTCTAGTAATAAGAGGCCGAGAGAACAGTTAAGTCAGATATCTTATCAAAGTAGGAGATCTAGACTCAGGCCTATACCCAGAAGAGATCAACCAGAAACACTAGTAGTGAGTGCGCCAAGACTAGCAAGAAAATGTGGCCATTGTAACAAGTGGCATAAAGGTGAATATAGGGGATTGACTGGAGCCTATTAGAGATGTGGGGCCATAGACCATCGTCTGAAAGATTATCCTAAGAGGAATTTACCACGGACCCAAACAGAGGTCGTGGAAGGACCAAGTACAACAATAACACCACTTCCAAATGTCACCCAAGCCGGAGAGGAGCAAGAAGCCCCAAATGTGAATTTGAGGTAAAGTATCCTTCCCTTCTGATATGCCTAAGTGTATAATGATAGATTCGAAAAGACTAAATAGTACCACATATATAAAACAAGTAGACAGAGGGAGCAATAGAAAGGTAAAAGAATTATCTTAGAATCCAAAATACCTAGTAAATTTCGATGACGAAATTTAAATTAGAGGGGAAGAATTGTAACACTCTCATTGCAGCAATTCCGTACATTCTACTATTCCGATGATCGGTGTCGGTCCGGACAGCTAGAATGCCTGGAAAAATAATTAGACTAGAGTGAGGAGTCATAAATAACTCAAATATTAATAAGAAAAATTTAGGAAAAATTTTAGAAATAAAATACAACTAAGTTAAATGAGCCGGCGCCCTGGCGATGGGTAACCTAGTGAGAAGTTGCGATTCTCGCAACTAGGAGCCCTAGACCCGGGAGAAAATTCATAAAATAATTTTTGAGACTCCAGAGAAGAGTCATTAAGGTTTCTATGACATTAGAATGCCAAGAAAAAGTTTAGAAAAATTTTTCAATCGGTACAGATAATTTTGGCTTAATAAGCCAAACGGAGGGCATTTTGGTCATTTCGTCTTCAGAGATGATTTTTGGCCGACTTGTCCAGTTAAGTAAATAATTATTATGACATAAAATATAAATAAATATTGCTACAAATTAAATTGAAATTGAATAGAAAAGAAAAAAAAAAGAAAATGAATTAAATAAGAAATTATGACATCACATGATGTCATTAGTGTGCCTCCACCTAATCACATGGTGACACATGGCTATAACTCACTTAAAATGAGTTAAATGGGCAGAAATGAAAGCAAGAAATCAGTTTTCCTTTTACTTTCTTCTTCCATCCGTAGCTCTCCTAACCCTTACCACTATTAAAGCATATCCAAGCTTTATAACCCACCCAAATCTCACTTGAAACACTAAGTCCACTTCAACAAAATTTGTCTCTACATCTTGAGCAAGTGTTTGGTAGCCAAGAAAATTAAAGAAAGTGAAGGAAAAATCTAAGTTGGGTCAAGAAAAAATTCTGCTCCATTCAAGGTTAGTGCCCTAAACAATTTCTTTCTTTCTTTAATCTTGTAAGCATGCTAAATCAAGTAGAAAATTGTGTGAAATTAAAAAAAAAAAAACTTGAGTAAATGAAATCTCTAAATTTGGCAGCCATGAGAAAGTTTAAGGATTGTTGGTTTTTGATGAAATTAAGTGGCTTAATTATGTTATTGATGAGTATAGATGATGGATAAAGTGATTTGGTATGAGTTTGGTGTGTGTATGCCATGAATTGGAAATTGGAGTTAGGGTTTGAGCATGAAATTGAGACTTTGATAATGTAATGATGAAAGTGAGTTTTAATGGTCAATTAGTGACCATTTGGTTATTGGTAAACAAGAAATGAAGTGTGTTTAGTGATGGGATTTAGGTTTAGTGTGGCTGCCCTAGGTGACCTGCAGAATTGGACATGAGTCCAGCAGGTTTGGGCAGCCATAACTTGAATTGTAGAGGTTCAATTGGTGTTTAGCCAATTGGACATGAAACTAGACACATAATGGCACAACTTTGGTGAAGAAACCATGCCCAGAAAACCAAACCAAGTTGACCAAAAGTTTGCCCTAATCCGGGTGACCTGCAATCTGCCTAGGCAAAATGACCAAATGAACAGTATTTGGTCATTTGGCCATAACTCAATGTAGAAAGGTCCAATTGACCTGAAATTTTACCAGCATCAAGCTAAGATATAGACCAACAACTTTCATGAAGAAACCTGACCCAAATTATGACCATAATATAGTCAAATTTCCAACCAAACTTAGGTCACCAAATCTGGCAGAACCAAATTGCCCAAAAAATCTGGGTACAGGTCACTCTGACCAGTTATGGTAAAATGACCATAACTTGAGCTAAAAAACTCCAAATGGAGTGATTCAAAAAGGGAATTAAAGAAGACACAATAAGGAACAACTTTGATGAAGAAAGGTTAGCCCAGTTTCCACTCTAAAATTGTCCAATGGAACAGTAAACTTAGGTAATAAAAACTAAAAATTTAGAAATGCATCTAGGGGACTTTAAATTGCAATTGGCAATTAATACTAGCAAATGTAAAACTCAAAATGTAGGATCTTGGTGTAATTAGAATTAATATATCCATTAAGTATAAAAAAGTCAACATTTTGGTTGACTAGTAAGGTGAATAGTAATCAAAATGATTAGTAAATTAAGATGAAGACCTAGAACCAATTCTAAGCTTAAATGCTTAGAATTGTATGACAAATGTGGACTATGCATCCTAGTCAAAATTGTTAAAAAGAAATTAAGGCCATAAATTTGAAATCCATGAAATATTCATGGATTACTTGAAACATGAAAAATAAGTCACCTAATTGATGTGAATAGATAGTTAGATCTTATATGCCCATCACAAATGGAATTCATAAAATATTAGTAACTCAACTTGAAATATAAAATTTGTAATTACATAAGTAGATTCTTGAATGTATAAATGAGAAAGGAAAAATGTTTTGAATACAATGGTACATGTGAACCATTGTTTAGAATTGTGATCAATATGAATAACATAATGAATGAATAAATGAACCATAGTAATGTATGAATGAGACATTAGTTCTCATTATTGTAGAGAGGAGAAGTATTTTGAGTACAATGGTATAAAAGGATAATTGATGTGAATTGTGATCATATAAATGATCAAATGAATGTATGAATTATAATTGAAATTTATCATGAAATAATGAAGTCATAAAACACAATATATTAATATTTAATGATATTATGTGCCCTTATATTGCCTAGACATGTGTGTCAGATTGGATAGTTTAGCATGCCAATAGGGTATTATTTTAGCAGTACTGCGAAAGGCTTTATGCCTGTATTCATGGCTTTGTGCCCGTATTCATGGCTTTATGCCAACATTCATGGCTTTTATCCCTGATTATGTGTTATCATGGCTTTTTCGCCATACTGACTGCATACGTGGTTGACGTTCTGCGTCCTATGGTATGCCGGCCTGAGAAACCGTGGTGTCCAGTGCCAACGACCCATTATCCAGTTTAGTCAACCTATCATAGGTTACTTGGGCAGTGAAATTTATTAAAATAAGTTAAGAATATTAGTAATAAAAAAATATTAGAAATTAAATAAATGAGTAAGATGACCTAAAATAAATTAGAATAGTTATTTATTAAAAAGAATCGAAATGAACTGGACCGATATCAAAATTTACTTATTAAGAAATAATCTGAGACAACCTAGCAAGTATAGAGAAAATGCTAAAAGATTAGCAAAGAAAATTATAACATAAATAAATATTGCAAATGTGACTTATATAATAATATAAGCATAAATTTATTATTTTCAGATCATTTTTCTTTGTACATTATTATCAGACATTGGTAAATAAATACTTTAAAAAAAGACTAAATTA
Organism: Hevea brasiliensis; assembly: GCF_030052815.1. NCBI lineage: Eukaryota > Viridiplantae > Streptophyta > Magnoliopsida > Malpighiales > Euphorbiaceae > Hevea > Hevea brasiliensis. The sequence goes on from NC_079501.1 coordinate 98,017,265, forward strand.
GGATAATACATATTAAATTTTAGAAAACGCAGCTGAAGTATAAATAAATCTTAATTATTTGAATTATGTTTTATTTCTATCTTTATTTGTATATTATTTCCTTGTTATATTATTGCACCACTAAGCAGCTATGCTTAGCGCGATGGAATTGTTTCCTTCGCGCAGGTACTGAAGCTAGAACCCAATGGACGTTTGACTGGGAATTTTGGGAGTTTTGATTTGCAGAGTGTCAAAGTTCGTCACCTCCTCAGCAATGCATGTAGATAGAGCCCATATAGATTATATTTTGTATTTTGTATAAAATGCTAGATATTGTCTTATAATGTAGATTATGAACAGGTAATTAATAGGAATGCGATGTAAATTAATTAATTAGCTTTTTCATTTGTAATTAATTTATATATTATGTAAATTATGAAATTTTGTAATTATTTTGTAAATTATGTAAATTAAGGAAATTTGAAAATTTTGCTTATATAATTTGAGAATGTTTACATATGAATTGAGTATGAATGGAAATGTATAGAAATGATTATGAAATTGAAATGTATGGATGAGATTTGAAATATGAGAAAATTATGAGGATGATTGATGAGATAATTATGATTAGCATGGATAAGATTTTATTTTGGGAATATTGTTGAATTTCAAACAGATGAATATTGAAATACACCAAACGATAATAAAATAGGGGAAACTCCGCTGGTTTCTCCGTCGAAAAATAATTGATATTAAATTAAATGAATTCAAAATTATTTATAAAAATAAAGTAAAATAAGTTAGGGTGCTCCGGCACTGATTGTAGCATGCCTTGCTCGGCTACACTGTAGTCGTGTGAGGGGTGTTACATGGCATGTCAAGAAGGAACGATTAGCAGTACTACCTATGGCTTTTAAGCCTGATTATATTGCATACTGGATAAACATTCATATGTTCGATGGTATGACGGCCCGAGGCACCGAGTATCCAGTGCTAGTTATGATTATTTCACATCTCTGATTATTTAGGCTTTTATGCCATTATATTGCATACCAGGTAGACACTATGTGGCTGATGGTATGATGACCCAAGATGCAGAGTACCCAGCGCTAGTAAAACCTACATATCCAGTCCAGTCAATTCTGTTATAGGTTGCAAGGGCAATGAAAAGAGTTAAGAAGGTTGAATATTAAATAAATGAATAGAAAAGATCCTTATGAGATAATTGCTTTCGGTAACACCCCTATATGCATAGCTTGATATATTTCACTGTTTCGGTGACTGGTGTCAGTCTTGACAATTAAGAGGATTAGAACATGTCACACCTTACCCCTCTGTAAAGCATAACATGATCCCGTAGAATACCTAATGAGCTACTGAACTTCACCTACCGATAACTCATTAAGTACCCTACAAGGGATTTTAAAACAATTTTCCTATTTTTGATAAGTGGTGAGCATTTCTAATAAGTATTTAAAATATGTAATTAAGTTGAAAGCTAGTTGGAAATTTTGGCCCATTTTATTTTTCCGCAAATTTTATAAAAATTTTGACAGAGTTCTGTCTGTGTTTTGAGAAAATAGTTCTTCAAATACCTGTAAAAAGCACTTCTAAAAACTTTTCTCAACCACTACTTCAATTTCACAATCAAACTCTATCAATTTCAACAATTCCACAATCATTTCAATCAATTTCTCAAGTTCAAAATTCAATACTCCTCAAAATACTAGCAATACATTTCATTCAAATTAAATAAAATAGTTCCACTCATATTTCATTTGAGATAAAACAATTTATATACATCCTTACAAACTTCACATCAAAAGAAATACAAACTAAACTTTATTACAAACTTCATACAAATTTTTTACAAGCTGCTCAAGACCCATTTACATGTCATACATTTATATGCAATACATACATCAAAAGAAATATTTACAATTGGGGTATAAATTATACCCGAAGACTTCAAGCTGAATGATCCTCAATATCTGCTGCTCCTCTAGTCTCTCAGATCTCACAAAGAATAGAGCTATCACGAGTACTAGGACTCGATGGTGCACAACATACTAAAATAATCTTTATGCAAAAATAAAATCACATTTATTCAAAAATTTGACTAAACATGAGCATTAAACACAAAACATGAATTATGAGATTTTAATGCAAACCACGTTCATTTTGAAGTATCAAAACACATTTCATAAAACCCACAGTTAGATCATGCCATTCGAAACGAATAGAATCTCAATAGCCAGAGGCTAAAGAGAAATCACATCACAAGGCTAGCTAGCTAGCTCAAATATATGGATATCCATTCACATCCTCTTCTACTGGCACACCTCAACACTTCTCCAGAGAAGGAATCAAAATTCGAAACTAATTACCCCCACTAGTCATGCTAGTGAGGTGTTCAAATATATGGTCATGACACTGTGGTTTCAAAACTTATCTTAACAATTTGCTAAACATTGTCATTTCAAATATACACAATAACTTTCGACAATTTAAGTCAAAACATCATAACTAATGTCACAAATAAATTTTCAACAATTCAAAGCAAATGTAAAATACATATTTCATTCACTTTATCACTACATTTTAAAGCATAGTGATGTTGTGCACAAACCTCAAGCGAGCCGCCCTTTAGCCTCGACTCGGTTCCTCGGGTTCCTTCCTGATATTCTTTTCAACTGAAACACACAATTTTACAATGTTTCAGTACTAGAACTTAACATAAATCCAAAATAAATTTAGCCTCATTTTTACCTAGCTCTAACGTGCTAAACTCGACGTTCTTGAAATTTTGTGTTTCGAGTTACTATTCACTATACTATTCAAGTCAATTTGTTGACTTTCTAAGGCTTAATAGGTATGGGAATTCCAACTTCACCCACATACCACATTTTGGTCACTAAATTTGTTGGTTTTGGTCATTTTCTCAAAACTTAGGTCTTTTAGGCAAAATTGCCAAATTTTCAATTTTGGAGTCCTAAGTTGCACTGTTCCATTGGTCACTTTATTGTTGGAATTTGGCAAAACTTTCTTCATAGAAAATGTTCCCCATTGTCTTAAGTTTATTCTCCTTTTTGAATCACCCCAATTGGAGTTTTGTAACTCAAGTTATAGCCAAAATACAATTACTGTTCACGTGCACTGTTCATGCTGTAGATTTTGGTTCTGGCAGATTTTTTATCCAAATTCGTTCAATAATTTGATCAAGTTAAGTCCATAATTTGGTCTAATTTCCTTCATACGAAATGTTCTACTATGTCTTAGGTTTCCATCGGTTCAAGATTCACCTAAATCGGAGTTTTCTAGAGAGACTTATAGCCATTGAAACTTTACTGTTCAAATGGCAATCCTGCAGTTTTGCAGGTTCAGTAACTCAACTTTGCTCAATAATTTGATTAGGTTAATGGCATAATTTGGGTTGGTGTTCTTCATGAAAGTTTTAGATATATATCTTACCTAATAACTGGTAAAATTTCAGGTCATTTTGACCTTCCTAGCTTGAGTTATGACCAATTCATTTAGTCAGTTTGTGCAGTGGCAGACTGCTTTTAACCAACTTTGATCAATTGGTTCACTAGGTTTTAGTCAGTTTTTGGGCATGGTTCCTTAATGAAAATTGTGTCATTTTATGTCTATTTTCATCCCCAATTGGTGGCATATCAATTAAACTTGTAAAATTTCCGTTTTGGTCCTTTAAAGTTGGCTTGGTCATGCTGCCAGCAGCATGACCATTTACCCTACGAATTTGACTTCCATTCTAACAATTCCCACACATCTCCTTTGGTCATTATTGACCATTTTTCTCTTCACAATAGGTCAAAGTCATCATTTATGCATTTCTCCAAAATTTGCCTCAAAACCCTAGGCCTCCAAACCCTAATCTCACTACTTAATTACCATTAGCAATTTCAAAGTTCCAATCTATAATCATTCAACTAATTAAGACTTTTAAACTCATTCTAATGCATCAAACCATACAATTTATGTTCCTTCTTCAAGCTGGCCGAAATTCAGCAATGGTCCTTCCCCCATATTTTTATTCCATTTCATTAATTCTAAGCTCACTTCAACCATTACATATGCATTTAAAATGGAAAAATAATAAGTTAACATACTAACCTCAACTATAATGCCAATTCTTCAATTTCTCTCCTCCTTTCTTCTTTCTTTCTTGTTCTTAAGTTGAGATTGCAAGGTCTAGTGAAGTTTTTAGGAGATTTATTAAGGTTGAGTGGAGGAATTAAAGCTTAAATGCAAGCTTTAATGGAGAATTTTCATGGAGATTAGAGGGAAGAATTGTGGCGGCAACAAAGGGAAAAGAAGAAGTGATTTTTGTTTTTTTTTTTCTCTTTTCTTTTCTTTATTTATTTTAGTTATGGAAGACCACAAAAACCTAATTAATTAATTTATTAATTATACCTTTTATGGCATCATGCATGATGTCATGCATGATGTCATCACCCTTTTTTACTTTTTTTCATTTTTCTCTCTTTTTTTTATTAGTTCTTTAATTTAATTCTCGATTCCGAAATTTTCTTTTCTCCGATTTTATTTGAAAGTTAGGTCAGGAGTCAGCTCCCCTCGCCGGTTCATCCCGATTTGCAATTAATTTCATATTTCTTTTGGCTCCCTGACCTAAATATTTGACTGGCTTAATAGTTCTTTTTCATGATTTTCTCTTTTTCACTGTGTTCATAAGGGTCTTAAGGACCGCAGCGTCACTTTTTACGGTTCGAAATTTGAGTTTAAAACGACTTCACAGTCGTTCCCGAGAAGGTCACCCATCGCTGTGACTCTCGGCTCGTTTAACTTCTTATGTTCTGTTTTTCTTATTTATACTTAACTACTTGAACATTACTAATTATTTGTGTTTATGGTTTATCTAATTGTCTTAAGTATGGTTCTAATCCCCTTAATTGTCCGGACCGACCCCGGTCACCGGAGCAGTGAAATATACTAGGCTATACAAATAGGGGTGTTACGGAACCACATCTAAGACACCTAGATAAACCCTGAATGCAAATAATTAGTGATTGCCAGATAGTTAAGTATAAATAAGAAAAACAGAACATAAAAGGTTAAATGAGCCAGGAGTCATAGCGATGGGTGACCTTCCTGAGAAGTGACTACGAGGTCAGTCTTAACCTGAATTTTGAGCCGAAAAATGTGACTCCGCGGTCCTAAGGACTATTGCGAACATAGTGGAAAAGAGAAAATGACAGAAAAGAATTGTTAAGTAGGTCAAATAATTAAGTCAGGGATCCGGAAGAAATATCAAATAACTTGCAAACCGGATCAGACCGATGAGAGACAATTTGGTTAATTCACCCCTAGAAGTGACTCATGACCTAAATGTCCATTAAAATGTGAAAAATTAAAATTATGAAAGATGGATTTAAATTGAAGAGGTTATGGAAAGAAAAGAAAAGAAAAAATATATATATAGGAATTATAATGTCATGGATGATGCAATAGAGTCAAATTATTAAAATTAGAAAAAAATGAGATAATTATTAATAAAAGAAAAAAAAAGAAATTTAAAAGTAGTCTTCTTTCTTGCCCGTCCCACACACCTTGTAACACCCTCCCAGTAGTAACTCCGTACATTCTACTGTTCCGGTGACCGGTGTCGGTCCGAACAGCTAGAACGTCCGGAAAAATATTTAAACTAAAGTAAGGAACCATAATTAATTCAAATATTAATAAGAAAAATTTAGTAAAAATTTTAGAAATAAAATACAACCAAGTTAAATGAGCCAGTGCCCAAGCGATGGGTAACTAGAGGGAAGTTGCGGTTCTCGCAACAAGGAGCCCTAGACCCGGGGGAAAAATTATAAAATAATTTTTGGGACTCCAGAGAAGGGTCATTAAGGTTCCTATGGCATTAGAATGCCAAGAAAATATTTAGAAAAATTTTTCAATCGGTACAGACAATTTCGACCCGTTAAGCCAAACGGAGGGCATTTTGGTCATTTCGCCTTCAGAGGTGATTTTTGGCCGACTTGTCCAGTTGAGTAAATAATTAATATGACATAAAATGTGAATAAATATTGTTGAAAATTGAATTGAAAATGATTAGAAAAGAAAAGGAAAGAAAAATCCATAAAAAGCAATTTATGACATCTTTATGATGTCACTTACAAGTCTCCACCAATTGCATTCAAATAAGCATTTTTAAAACACTTAAAAGAGTCAAAGAGGACCAAAAATTCTGGTCATCTTCTTCTTCTTCTTCTTCCTCAAACGTGACCTCTTCCATAGCTAAGCATATTCAAGCTTTTCAAAGCTTGATTCACCCATTTCTACCCAACAAAATCATAACCTAGCTTCACAAAAAATTAACCTAGCAACTTGAGCAACCTCTAGGCAGCCAAAAGAGGAAGAAAGAAAGGAGTTTGGGTGGCTGGAAATTCTGCCCCATTCAAGGTTAGTGCACATATACACCTAAAGCTCTTTATTTCTATGTTAAAGACTTGAAATAAGTAAGGATTTGTAATTAAAATGAATAAAAACTATGTGTATGTATGCCATCAATTTCGGCTGCCCCTAAGTAAGGAACAAGATTGAGTGTTTTGATGGGCTTGGAGTGCACTAGGGATTATGTTTAAAGTGAGTAAATATGAGTATAATGGATTAGTTAGTTAATTAAAGCATGTTGTGAAAATTCATATGGGAATTAGGGTTTTGAGAAGTGAAAATTTGACTTGGCTTAGGAAATTGTTAGAGAACATTTTAATGGTCAATTAGTGACCATTTTAGGTAAGTTGGCCATAAATTGGACTGAAATGTAGCATGGCAAAGTGAAGGAGCATGTTGCCTTGTGAGTGTGGGGTAGGTGATCAAATTTCAGTCCACTTGGACTGCCATATCTTGGGATGTGTTGGTCCAATTGGTGTTTGGCCAATTGGACATGAAACTAGGCTTATAATGGCACATTTTTGCTGAAGAAACCATGCCCAAAAGACCAAAGCAAGAGGACCAAAAGTTGGCCCCAATCCGGATGCCCTGCAAACAGCCCCTGCAGAATGACCAAATAAACAGTAAATGTTCATTTGGCCATAACTCACTGTAGAATGGTCAAATTGACCTGAAATTTTTACAGTAACAAGACATGATATAGACAAACAACTTTCATGAAGAAACCTACCCCAAATTATGACCAGAACCTAATCAAAACATTGAGCAAAGTGAAGTTTACTATACTAAGATTTCCAGAATTTTCATTTGAGCAGTAATGTTTGGATGGCTATAACTCTCTCTAGAAAACTCGGATTTAGGCGATTCTTGAACCAATGGAAACCTAAGGCATGGTAGAACATTTCATATGAAGAAAGTTAGACCAAATTATGAACTTAACTTGGTCAAATTACTGACCAAAGTTGGACCAAAATCTGCCAAAACCCAAAATTTCAGCAGGAACAGTACACGTGAACAGTAAACTTATTTTGGCCATAACTTGAGCTACAAAACTCCAAATGGAGTGATTCAAAAAAAGAAATTCAACTAGACAAAATAAGGAACATTTTCTATGAAGGAAGTTTTGTCAAATTCCAACAGTAAATCGACCAATGAAACAGTGCAACTTCATCGAAAATTGGCAATTTTGCCAAAATGACCTAAGCTTTGAGAAAGTGACCAAAACCAACAAGTTTTAAATGAAAAATGTAGTATGTTTGAAGTGCCAAAGTCAATGTACATATTTTCTATGCAAAAGTCAACATTTTAGTTGACTAATGAAGTGAATAGTGACATGAAAACTTGAAATAAGCTTGGAAATGGATTTGGTAATTGATTCCAACAAGTTTTAAATACAAAATGTGGTACATCGGGAGTGTTAAAACCAATGTACCTATTGTCTATGCAAAAGTCAACATTTTTGTTGACCAATGAGGTGAATAGTGACACCAAAACTTGAAATTCAAAATTTGAAATTAGAAATGCATCTAGGGGACTTTAAATTGCAATTGGCAATTAATACTAGTAAATGTAAAACTCAAAATGTGGGATCTTGGTGTAATTAGAATTAATATATCCATTAAGTATAAAAAGGTCAACATTTTGGTTGACTAGTATGGTAAATAGTAATCAAAATGATTAGTGAATTAAGATGAAGACCTAGAACCAATTCTAAGCTTAAATGCTTAGAATTGTATGACAAATATGGACTATGCATCCTAGTCAAAATTGTTAAAAAGAAATTTAGGCCATAAATTTGAAATCCATGAAATATTCATGGATTACTTGAAACATGAAAAATAAGTCACCTAATTGATGTGAATAGATAGTTAGGGCATATATGCCCATCACAAATGGAATTCATAAAATATTAGTAACTCAACTTGAAATATAAAATTTGTAATTACATAAGTAGACTCTTGAATGTATAAATGAGAAAGGAAAAATGTTTTGAATACAATGGTACATGTGAACCATTGTTTAGAATTGGGATCAATATGAATAACATAATGAATGGATAAATAAACCATATTAATGTATGAATGAGACATTAGTTCTCATTATTGTAAAGAGGAGAAGTATTTTGAGTACAATGGTATAAAAGGATAATTGATGTGAATTGTGATCATATAAATAATCAAATGAATGTATGAATTATGATTGAAATTTATCATGAAATAATGAAGCCATAAAGCACAATATATTAATATTTTAAAGTATCAAATGCCCTAGTATACCTAACAAGATTGGTTTGGATAGTTTGGCATGCCAATAGGGTATTGTTTTAGCAGTACTGCGAAAGGCTTTATGGCTTTATGCCCGTATTCATGGCTTTTATGCCCGTATGCATGGCTTTTATGCCCGATTATGTGAAATCATGGCTTTTTAGCCATACTGACTGCATACATGGTTGACGTTCTGCGTCCCATGGTATGATTGCCCGAGGCACCGCGGTGTCCAGCCAACGACGTTATCGATCCGATCGTCTAGTATAGGTTACTTGGCGATCAATTAAACTATTATTCAATTCATGCAGCTAAGTTATGTTATCTATATTGAAACTCCATTACAATTAAATTAAGTATTTAATGAATAAGCAAAACAGATTAGCAAATGAAACATAACAAAAATATAAATTGCGTAACTGCATGACTTGATATACAATACGATAGAATAAATTATATACCTGCTAGTATTATTGAAAAGTTATAAACTAAGCACTTCCAAAGAGGAACAAACTAGTATATAAGATCGTTGATACTAGAAATACCATACCAAATTAAATTGATTCTTGAGTATCTGAATTATCATTTATTTCTTTCTTTACTTGTATATATTATTTCGGTTATATTATTGCACCACTAAGCAGAAATGCTTAGCGCGATGGAATTGCTTCCTCGCGCAGTAATCAAGGTAAAACCAGAGACTGCCGATCGAGATTTTTGGAGTCGGATCTGCGAAGTGTCGAAGAGTTCAAGATTGTCACCTCCTCAAGAATGCGTGTAGATAGGGCTCATTTTATACATGTTATGTATATTGTTCATTCCTAGCACATTGTAAATTATTTGTATATCTTGTACAAAATAAACTCATGTAATTAACCTATGAATTATGGATGCTATTCAAAGTAAGTATTTTAGTATGTGAATTGAATTTGAGTTATAATGAGATTATACTTGTGAATATTGAGATATTGAAAATCTAATGAGATTTCGAGAAATCTGGATAATCGCATTGAGATACATTATGTTTGAAAATTTTGAGACTATTAAGTTTGAGAAATTGAGTATATATTAAAATTGTCTTTGGCAGTTCGGAAGAATCATAGTCCAAATTACAGCCGACACTTTGTCGGATTATCGTTAAAATTTTTGAAATTTCCAACTTAGTTAGATTTTGATAAAAGTAAAAATAGCCTAAATCTTCAACAAAGTTTTTGAATAAATAAATCAAGGACTGTAATGAAATCAGATAAAATAGAGTGCTCCGGCACACTGAGCGGCATAACTTGCTTGGCTACACTGTAGTCGGGTAAGGGGTGTCACACACCTTTCTTATCTCTCTCACTCCCAAACTCCATTAAAGCTCAATCTTGAGCTTGAGCAACCCCCTAAACTAGCCCTAAAACCCTTAGTTCTCCTAATTAAAACTTGAAATTTGACCTTGGTAAGAAGATTGGTGAAGGAAAAATTTAAAAAGGGAAGTAGAAAAGTGAAGATTTGAAAAGCTACAAGAGATTAGTAAGAATTCATTCACTCTTTCTCATGATCATGCTTAGGCACTTCCCTTAAGTTAGAATTGTATAAAATAAAACAAATCAAATATGGAGGACCAATTGTGAATTTCAGCCAGCCCATAAGGGAGTAGAGATTGCATGATTTTGATGAATTAAAAAGCATAATTGAGTTGAAATATATGGGTAGATGTTGAATAATGACTTTAATTGCATTAGATTTCAAAATTATGTAATTAGGGTTCTTAACCCTCTTGAAAATTTGGGAAAATTTGAGGAAATGGTCAATTGGTGCAAATGACACTTATTGAAGTGAGAAATGGTCAATTGGGACCATTTGTGGTATGTTTGAATTGGTAGAAACCAAGTGCAATTCGGATTGGTTAGGGTCACTATTCTAGCAGCTTGACCTAGGTCTCTTTCAGGGACTAAAACTGAAAATTTACCAACCCAATTGGTGTGAGGCCAATTGGGAATGAAAATAGACACATAATGGCACATTTTTCATTCGGAACTATGCCTATTAAATGACATTAACATAGTGAACAATTAGGTCAAACCCGGGTGTAGTGCACTATCACTGTACCAAAATGACCAAATAAACAGTGATTGATGATTTGGCCATAACTTGGGCTATACAAGTCCAAATAACCTGATTTTTGTGGCATTGGAAAGGTGTGACAAACCACTACAACTTTCATGAAGAATACCAACCCAAATTCTGCCCATAACTACGTCATCTTGCCACCCAAAGTTAGAGATCCAAAACTGTCAGAACCAAAGTAGATACCCAGAAATCTGGGTTAGACCAATCCGGCCAGCCATGTTCAAATGGCCATAACTTGGGCTACAAAACTCCAAATGGAGTGATTCAAAAAGGGAATTAAAGATAAGACAATAAGGAACAACTTTTATAAGGAACAACTTTTATAAAGAACACTTCGCTAAATTTCTACAGCAATATGACCAATGGAACAGTGCAAAATAGGACATCAAAACTAAAAATTTAAAATTATGCTTAGGAGACTTAAAATTTGAAGAAACAATCAAAACCAACAAGTTAGGCCCCTAAAATGTGGTATGTGGGTGTAATTGAAATTCCCATACCTATTAAGTATAAGAAAGTCAAATTTTTTACTTGAATAGTGCCATGAATAGTAACCCGAAACTGTAAATTTTTAAGAACATCAATTTAAGCATCTTAGGGTAAGAAATAAGTAATTGTGAAATTATTGTTGAATTTATTATACGTTATGATACTAAAACACTATAAAATTATGTGTTTCAGTTGAAAAAAATACCGGGAAAGAACTCGAGACATCGAGTCAAGGCCTAGAGGCGACTCGCACAAGGTTTGTACACAACATAAATTTTTTTTGTAAATTCTTTTTGACTATTTGTTTTGATGAATAAATTATGATTTATCTTTATTGCAAATTTTTGACTGAAATGAATATTATGCTTTTGACCTAAATTATTGAAAATTCAATTATATGTGTTTGAATTGTCAATAAATGTTTAGTAAAATGTTAAGATAGTTTTGAAACCACAGTGTCATGACCATATATCTGAATGCCTCACTAGCATGCCTAGTGGAAGGAATTAGTTTTGAATTTTGATTCCCTCTCTGGCTGAAGTATTGAGGTATGTGTCAGTAGAGGAAGAAATTGAATGGATACCAAAGATTTAGCTAGCTAGCCTTAAGATTCCTCATAAGCCTCTAGCTATTGAGATGAACATTGTACTGATGGCATGATATAACAGTGTGTTTTTATGAAATTGTTTTGTGACTTCCGAAATGAGAATGTTTGACTAAAAGTATAAATTATATTTTTTATCTGCTTTTCCTTTTCAGTACCATAATTGAATAAATGTGATTTGATTTACATATAAAATTGTATTTCTGTTATGTTGTGCACCACTGAGTCATTGTACTCAGCGATAGCTTTTCATTGCTGTCGCAGATAGAGAAACTAGTAGAGTAGCAGAGTAAGCTGCTAAGGATTTCAGAGCTACTTATGGACCTTTTATCGAGTATAATTTTATACCCTGAATGTACATGTTTATTTTGATATAATTAACTGTATATACACTTGTAAATTGGTCATGGACAGTTGTACAGATTTTGTAATATTATTATTTTAGATTTTCAAATGAAATTTCTGGACTGATGAATGTAACTTAATTTTTCTTTAATGAAATATGTATGAAACTAATTATTACTATTTTCGAAAATATTTGAATTGAAATTTTGAGTTGTGAAATTTTGATTTGAATTATGGGAGTTGAGCTAATTTGTGTCGATTTGAGTTGAAATGGTAGTTGAGATTTGATGAAATGTTATATTGGAAGTGTTTTCTACAGGTAAAATTTTTCGGTTTCCTCAAATATAGCCGGCACTCTGCCGAAAATTTTTCGAAATTTATGGAAAAAATAAAAATGGAAAAAAATTTTATCAAATCTTTAAACTTAAAGTAAATGTTTTTAATACCTGCTAGAAAAGCTCACCACTTTCAAAAAGTAAAAAAAAAAAATTGTTTTAAATCCCTTGTAGTGCATTTAATAGGTTATCGGTAGACGGAGTCGATAATTGATTAGGTATACTACGGGATCATATTATACTTTACAGAGAGGTAAGGTGTGACATGTTTTAGTGGTATCAAAGCAAACTTTTAAAGTATGTTTTGACTTGTAAATTTGTATATTTTCTTTCATAAGTACAACTACTCAATGTCCTTATTTGATACACACAGTGCATTACATTATAAATATGAACTAACGGAGAGAAATCTTCTTGTGTTATTTGTCCATGAGATATCCTACCCCCGATTTGAAATGGAAGAAGGGGACTGCTCAGTTGAGTAATCTGTAGAGGCTGAGGCATAAGAGGAAGCCCCAGCTCTTCAAAATGGTAGTGGTTCAGTGGTACCGACCCCACAAATGTCGCAGTTTCCTGCACAATTCGCCTAGCAGATGGCTGTTATGTTCCAACAGATGGCTGGAAGTATGCCTATTCAAGCTCCACTTCAGTCACCTATGGTGCAACTTTAGGCTTCAACCAGACAATATGACAAGCTATTGAAATATGGGGCAACAGAATTCAAGGGTACAGTAGAGCAGTGGCTGGAGAGAATGGATAAAGTATTCAAGAAACTGCACTGCCCGGATGAATTGAAGTTTGAGTATTCAGTGTCATTGCTGTAAGGGGATGCCTATGATTGGTGGAAGACCATTCCCCACAGCTTGGTGGAACCACCAGTACTGACCTAGGACGACTTCATCAGAGAGTTCAGACAGAAATATGTCCCAGATGCATATGTGGACCAGAAATTGCAAGAATTTTTAAGTCTGAAGCAAGGCAATAGATCAGTGGCAGAGTATGAGAGGGAGTTCTCCCGCCTGAGCCACTATGCTGGAAGTCTTTTTTCTACCAGCAGAGAAAGATGTAAGAGGTTTGAGACCGATTTGAAGCCCAGTCTGAGGATGCAAGTGGTTGGATTCAGACATAATAACTTCTCTGAGATCATCTCTCAAGCACTTGAGTTAGAAAGAATTGAGTCAGAAGGGGCACCAGTGAAAGAGAAAACAGAGAAAATAGAGAAATCAGAAAAAGAGAAAAGTGGAAAGGCAGTGGATCAAAGTTCCAGTGGCAATATTGGAAAAAGAAAGAAATTTAAGGGATCAGGCAGAGGTGGAAGGTCTGGTAGAGGTAGATTTTCTGGGCAGAGACCCCCTTGGTCTGGTCAGCAGACGTCTAGGAGTTCTCACCCTCCCCGCCCTTATGAGACATGTGGCAAGACCCATAGTGGTGTTTGTTATTGGGCTACAAGAGCTTGTTTTAACTGTGGAGGCACAGGTCATCTTGCTAAGGACTGCACCAGTGCCCGTAGATTTGGACCAACTACTACCACTGCAGAAGGATCCATTCAGAGTTCTGCTACCAGAGGTTCACAACCTGTTAGCAGAGGAAGAGGTAGAGGTAGAGGCAATGCTTCTGGCAATCAGGGTACCGTTAATCAGTCAGAACAAGGGAGTGCTTCAGCCAGAGTCTACACCATGAGACAGCGAGAAGAGGCAGAAACTTCAGATATTGTGGCCAGTACATTTTCTATCTCTGAACAAGAGGTATTTATGTTATTTAATTTAGGTTCTACCCACTCATATGTTAGTGCTAGCATAGTCAGTTTCCTTTCTGTTATGTGTGTCAAGATGGTCTTTGAAGTGTTAGTAACTAGTCCATTAGGATAAGAGGTCCGGGTCAACATAATGTATAGAGATTGTCCTTTGGTGATCTAAGGACATATTTTTCTGTCAGATTTGATTGAAATGCCCTTCAAAGATTATGATATCATCTTAGGCATGGATTGGTTAGCCACGCATCACGCCATGATTGACTGTAGATTGAAGATAGTCACTTTTGGTCTCTCTCTGTACGATGATGTGGTAATACACGGGGAGAGGCAGTTATTGCTATCCAACATCATTTCGGCTGCACTAGCCAGGAAGATGATCAGAAAAGGGTGTGAAGCATACTTGGCACATGTGATAGACACCCAAGAGGGGAGTTCAGCATTGAGAGACATCCCTACAGTATGTGACTTTCTGGATGTGTTCCCTGATGAGTTACTAGGATTAACTCCAAAAAGAGAGGTGCAGTTTGAGATTGATGTTATGCCTGGTGTAGACCCAATCTCCATAACAACATACAGAATGGCACCAGCAGAATTGAAAGAATTGAAAGTGCAGTTGCAATAGCTGCTTAACAAGGGCTTCATTTGCCCTAGTTTGTCACCTTGGGGAGCGCCAGTGTTGTTTGTTAAGAAGAAAGATGGCACTCTCTGCTTATGTATTGACTATTGGCAGTTGAATAAGGTGGCAATAAAGAATAGATATCCATTGCCCTGCATTGATGACTTGTTTGATCAGTTGAGGGGTGCAGTTGTGTTTTCTAAGATTGACCCGAGAACGGGTTATTATCAGCTGAAGGTGCAAGAGCAGAGTATCCCTAAAACTACTTTTAGAACTTGATATGGCCATTATGAGTTCATGGTCATGCCATTCGGGTTAACTAATGCTCCGGCTGCTTTTATGGATCTGATGAACACTTTCTTCATACCATACTTAGATCAGTTTGTGGTGGTATTTATTGATGACATTTTGGTGTATTCGAGGAGTGCAGAGGAGCATGATAGACATCTGCGGATTATACTGCAGACCTTAAGGGAGAAACAGCTATACGCCAAATTGTCGAAATATGAATTTTGGCTAAAAGAGATTGTTTTCTTGGGACATATAGTATCGACAGAAGGCATTAAGGTAGATCACAGCAAGATAGAAGTTGTCCTTAATTGGAAGCCACCCAGAAATATCATAGAAATTCTCAATTTTTTGGGTTTAGCTAGATACTACCGCCGTTTTGTGAAAGGGTTTTCCATATTGGCTTCTCCACTGACTAAGCTACTTCGGAAAGATGTGAAATTTCAGTGGATTGACAAATGCCAGTAGAGTTTTGATGAATTGAAGAGGTGTTTGACTGAAGCTATAGTCCTCACTTTACCTACCCCAGGTAAAGAATACACAGTTTACAATGATGCTTCTCACAATAGGTTAGGCTGTGTACTGATACAAGATCGAAATGTCATTACTTATGCATCACGCCAGCTGAAACCACATGAGAGGAATTATCTAATACATGACTTCGAGTTTGCAGCTATTGTATTTGCTCTTAAGATCTGGAGACACTACTTATATGAGAAAAAGTGTTACATCTACACAGATCATAAGAGTTTGAAGTATCTGAGCACTCAAAAAGAGTTAAATTTGAGACAGAGGAGATGGTTAGAACTAATTAAAGATTATGATTATCTGATAGACTATCAGCTAGGTAAAGCTAATATTGTGGCTGACACCTTAAGTCACAAGACTATGGTAAGTCTGAGAGTTTCTCCTTTGCCTATGGTACATGAGTTGAGATCATTACATGCCAGCTTAGAGATTAATGATGAGGGGCATACAGCAATTGCATGGCATGTATAGCTAATTTTAATTGATCAGATCAGAACGGCTGCATAGAATGATGAGAAATATCATAAGCTATTAGAAGAAGTCCGACAGGGCAAGAAACCAGAATTTTCAGTGAGGAATGATGGTCTCCTACTACACCAGGGCAGAATGTGCATTCCTAATAATGTTGACTTGAGACAGATCATTATGAAGGAAGCACATGAGTCTCCTTTTGCTATGCACCCTAGTGGTACTAAAATGTATAGAGGGCTAAAGGAGCATTACTGGTGGATGGGTATAAAAAGGAATGTAGCTGATTTTGTCTCTAAATGCCTAACTTGTCAGCAAGTGAAGGCAGAACATCAAGTACCAGCTGGTTTGTTACATCCATTACCAGTACCGAAATGGAAACGGGAACGACTAACAATGAATTTTGTGATGGGACTTTCGAGGACATAGAAGAGTCATGATGCAGTATGGGTTATAGTGGACAGACTGACCAAGTCTGCTCACTTTCTGCCTGTCCGGATGGACTACAGTTTTGTGACACCCCTTACCGTCTACAGTGTAGCCGAGCAAGTTATGCCACTCAGTGTGCCGGAGCACCAATTTATATTTTTAATTACAATTTATCCCTTTTAATTTATTTATTTACAATTTTTTTGATAAATCTGAATTTTTCCTCAAATTTTATAGAAAATCCGACAGAGTGCCGGCTATAAATTGGAAAAACAGTTCTTCTGAACCTGTTTAAAAACACTTCCAATATAATTTTCAAATCTAAACTCCATTATACACATTCAAGTCAATCTCAAAATCTCAATCTCAAATCACAACACTATTTTCAGAAATATTTCTTTTCACGTCATTGCTGGAAGCACATTCATAAATATTTCTCAACATAATATACAGAAAATTCCAATAACATGAATTTTCATATATTTACATCATTACATAATTACAAGAGTTTATAGTTACAACCCAAAGCTAATACAAAATGCAAAATATAAAATGCTACCCAAAATCCTAATGTCCTACCATATGCAGTGCAGATGTGAGGTGACTCTGGACTCCGAATGTAGCTCTGAATGCTCACCCTGTCTGATGTCTGCTGGGCTCCCCAGCTAGGTCTCCAGTACCTGCGCGTGGCAAAAGTGACGCGCTAAGCAATTCTACTTAGTGGTGACAATATAAAATAAAATAAAATGAAATAAAAATAAATATGCAGAATGTATGTTTACATTTTTAGGTAGACTTAATTTTTACTATTAATTACAGTATTATCCATTTAAAATTCTGTAAAGTTTATTATCATTGCCTGAATAACCCATACTAATTGACTGACTGGATAAATGGGTAAACTGGCACTGGGTACTAAGTACCTCGGACCATCACACCATTGGTCACATTGTCTCTCCTGGTATGCAACAGAACAGCTAATAAGCTGTAATAATTATCGGGGTTAAAACCCAAGTGTAATAATTCAAATAACATAGCCAAAGGCTATTATGTCACAGAATGGCATGGGAAGCCATGAAACACAGAATGGCATGAAGCCATATGTAGTACTGCTAACAGAATCCTATTGGCATGCCAAGCTATCCAAACCAATCTTGCTAGGTATACTAAGGCATTTCACACTTTTAAGTTTTACAATTTTTGAAATTTAAGTTTTAGTGTTACTATTCTATTCATTGGTCAACAAAAATGTTGACTTTTGCATAGGCAATAGATACATTAGTTTTAATATCATCAATATACCACATTTTGCATTCAAAATTTGTTGGTATTGGTTGCCAATACCATTTCTAAGCTTAATGTTAGTTGGGCAGAATTTTCACTTTTTATGCCTTGTCTTTACTGTTCCATTGGTCAATTTTGCAGTGGGAATTTGGCAAACTGATCAACATGAAAGTTGTTCCTTATTTTGTCAATTGCATTTCCTTTTTTGAATCACTCCATTTGGAGTTTTGTAGCTCAATTTATGGTCCAAAAACCACAACTGGCCGGATTGAAATTTTGTCCAGAATTTCTGGAATGACCGTATCTACAATGCAATGAACAGTAACTGTAACTCACCTTTTGAATAGGTTCTGGTCATAATTTGGGTTAGATTTCTTCATGAAAGTTGTTCGTCTATATCTCAGCTTATTGCTGGTAAAATTTTAGGTCAATTGGACCTTTCTACACTGATTTATTGCTAAATGAACAAATACTGTTCATTTGGTCATTTTGCCCAGGCAGACTACAGGTCACCCAAATTAGGGCAAGCTTTTGGTCCACTTGGTTTGGTTTTATGGGCATGGTTTCTTCACCAAAGTTGTGCCATTATGTGTCTAGTTTCATGTCCAATTGGCCTTGCACCAATTGAACCTCTACAATTCAAGTTATGGCTATCCAAACCTGCTGGACTCATGTCTAATTCTGCAGGTCATCTAAGGCAGTCACACCAAACCCAAATACCATCACTCAACTCACTTCATTTTTTATTTAAACAGAACTAAATGGTCATTAATTAACCATTAATACCTATTTACATCATCACATAGTCAAAGTCCCATTTCTCCACCCCAAACCCAACTCAAACATTACCACACATGCATTTTTACTTTATTTTATCAATCCACTTAGTAGATACATATTGTGGGCAGCCATAATAGCCTTTTAACTTCATTAAACTCAACACAATTAAACCCTAACCATGGCTACCAAAACTTAGGGTTTACATACAAATTGTATTCCATCAATTTCCTTGTCATTTGCACTCATTCATAATTATTAAACATGAATTTAAAGTGAAATTCAAGTTTAATGAGATTTTTCCCACTTGCTTAAACTTTTTGTTTTCTTCTTCTTTTAGCTCCCAAAAGAATCACCAAGGGGTAAGAACACTTTTTTGTGTTGAGAGTATAGGGTTTAGTGGGGTGAGAGCTAAGGAAATCAAGCTTTTAAAAAGCTTGCTATGGTTGGCAATGGTGGATAGGTTTACGGCAAGAAAGAAATGAGGAAGAAGAATTCTGATTTTCTTTTGTTTTTCAGCCCATTTGGTCTCTTTTAAACAAGTTTATGCCATATGTCAATGTTAGATTGGGTGGGAGAACTTTAATGACGTCATTATGATGTCATAATACTATTTTCTTTCATTTCTTCTCCATTTCTTATCTAATTAATTTCAAATAAATTTTTAACAATATTTGGTCATATTTTATGTTATATAAATTATTTATTTAACTGGACAAGTTGGCCAAAAATCATCTCTGAAGATGAAATGACCAAAATGCCCTCCGTTTGGCTTTACGGGCCAAAATTGTCTGTATCGATTGAAAAATTTTTTTTAAGTATTTTCTTGGCATTCTAATGCCATAAGAACCTTAATAACCCTTCTCTAGAGTCCCAATAATTATTTTATAATTTTCCCCCCGAGTCTAGGGCTCCTAGTTGTGAGAACCGCAACTTCTCACTAGGTTACCCATCTCTAGGGCACCGGCTCATTTAACTTGGTTGTATTTTATTTCTAAAATTTTTCCTAAATTTTTCTTATTAATATTTGAGTTATTTATGATTCCTCACTTTAGTTTAAATATTTTTCCGGACATTCTAGCTGTCCGGTCCGATACTGATCACCGGAACAGTAGACTGTACGAACTAGCTAAAGTGAGGATGTTACAACTCTTTCCCTCTAAGAAAAATTTCGTCCTCGAAATTTACCTGATGCAAACAGTTGAGGGAACTATTGCCTCATCGTCTCTTCACTTTCCCAAGTTGCTTCTTCAGTGTTGTGGTGCCTCCAAAGCACTTTCACCAGTGGAATTTGTTTATTTCTCAGTTCCTTCACTTCCTGAGCTAGGATCTGTATAGGTTCTTCTGTATACGTCAAGTCCAGTTGTATTTCAATCTCTTCCATGGAAATGACATGTGAAGGGTCTGAGCGATATCTTCTCAGCATAGAAACATAGAATACATTGTGAATTTTATCAAGTTCTGGTGATAAAGCTAGCCGATAGGCCACTGGTCCCACACGTTCAATGACTTCATATGGGCCAATAAACCTAGGGCTTAACTTACCCTTTCTCCCAAACCTCAGTACTTTCTTCCACGGTGAGACTTTGAGAAACACTTTATCACCAACTGCATACTCTATCTCTTTTCTCTTCAAGCCGGCATAAGATTTCTGTCTATCTGAGGCAACCTTCAAGTTAGCTTTGATTATCTTCACTTTCTCCTTGGTTTGTTTCACCAGGTCTGGTCCTACCAACTTATCTTCGCCCAATTCAGTCCAACACACTGGGGTTTTACATTTCCTCCCATACAATGCCTCATACGGAGCCATTTGAATGCTAGCTTGGTAGCTATTGTTATATGCGAATTCTGCCAGTGGGAGGTATCTATCCCAGCTCCCCTCAAACTCAATGACACAACTCCTTAGCATATCCTCCAGGATCTATCACATAATTCACATTGTTACTATAATTTCAATTTATTAATTGCGAAAATTCAATTAGTTCTTGGGTTTACCTGGATTACTTGTTCTGACTGTCCATCTGTCTAGGGATGAAAAGCCGTGCTAAAGCGGAGTTGTGTGCCCAAGGCTTCTTGTAACTTTTTCTAGAATCTCGATTTAAACCTTGGGTCTCGGTCAGATATGATGGAAAGTGGGATTCCATACAGTCTAACTATCTCACTGATATACAATTCTGCTAGCTTCTCCAGTGAGTAGTCAGTCCTAACTAGCAGAAAATGTGCTGACTTCGTTAATCTATCCACTATCACCTACACTGCATCATGCTTCCTTTGGATGAGAGGTAGACCACTAACAAAATTCATAGTGATCCGGTCCCATTTCCATTTAGGTATGCTTATAGGCTGTAGCAATCCTGATGGAACTTGATGTTCTACTTTAACTTGCTGACATGTCAAACACTTAGTCACATAGTCAGCTATATCCCTCTTCATACCAGGCCACCAATAATGAGGCTTCAAATCATTATACATTTTCGTGCTTCCTAGGTGCATAGCATAAACACTAGTGTGTGCTTCTTTCAGAATACTCGTCTTCAGTTCCCCATCATCTGGTGCACACACTCTTCCTCTGTAGGACAGATAGCCATCTGCTTTCACCTCATATTCAGTTTCCTTCCCCTCTAGAATTTTACCCACAATGGCCATTAATTTTTCATCTGCCCTCTGCCCATCTTGTATCTGCTGTAGCAGGGTTGGCCTCACTTGCAACTCAGCCAAAATAGCTCCATCTTGAGCTAAGGACAGACAGGCATTTAGTGATCTTAAAGCTGTGATAGACTTTCTGCTCAAGGCATCAGCAACTACATTTGCCTTCCCAGGATGATAATCTATCACACAATCATAGTCCTTTAGGAACTCAATCCATTGCCTCTGTCTAAGATTGAGCTCCTTCTGTGTTGGCAAATATTTTAGACTCTTGTGGTCTGTATAGATGTAGCATTTTTCACCATACAAGTAGTGCCTCCATATCTTCAGTGCGAAGATAATTGTTGCAAGTTCTAGATCATGGGTAGAATAATTCTGTTCATGTGGCCTTAACTGCCTGGAAGCATAGGCTATCACTTTCCCCTCTTGCATCAACACACACCCTAGCCCATTATGCAAGGCATCACTGTAGACCACAAAGTCTTTTCCTGACACTGGCTGTGTTAACACTGGTGCTATACAACATAGCCTTTAGCCTCTCAAAACTGGCTTGGCACTTGTCGTTCCAGCCAAATTTCACATTCTTGTGCAACAACTTGGTCATTGGAGCAGTTATAAGAGAGAACCCCTTCACAAATCTTCTGTAATACCCAGCTAGCCCCAAGAAACTTTTGACCTCAGTTGTATTTCTAGGAGACTTCCATTCCATCATTGCTTCTATCTTTTTGGGATCCACTCTAATCCCCTCTACTGATACTATGTGTCCAAGGAAAGAGGTCTCACTCATCCAGAAGTCACACATGGACAGCTTAGCATACAGCTTCTTTTCTCGCAGGGCTTACAGAATAATCTTCAAATGTTCATCATGTTCTTCCTGTTAGTAGTATGCCCTAGAGCATATCATTTAGTATGTATCTTGTACATATTTTTATTAATAAAAGGCATTTCCACTTTTCCGTTTACATAATATATTTACGTGTAATAGAAAAGGTCCATTGATATTTTGTTAGAAATATTATTCTTAAGTTGTTAAAAATATGAGTGACAATATTTCTAGCACAAAGTATCATAAATAGGTTCACAATCGAGGATACTTCATAATAAGGACATGACTTATCTAGAAAGATTGTATTCATGTTTGTTCCCAAGTTATTTATATGAGATATAAATAAGATGGAATGGTGAGTCTCATGCCATATAACAAACATGATAGGCACTTATAAATGATAAGTAGGCCGAATCAGTGACACTTATGACAAGCACATGGAGTTTACTCTTGTCAATGTTTTGTCATAAATCATATTAGTGCATATAATCTTTAGACCTGAGATAGCACAGTTATCTTGTATATAGGTAGTTTGAGTTTGATAATGCTCTCATACTTGTACTGTGTATGGGTATATGGGCATCTGTTGGCTCCTACTAGTTATATATGGAGGTAGGTGTTGATCAAGATGGAATCTGTTCCTCTAAGTAAATAGAGATAAAATCCTATGTTCATTTAATTGCTCTTAATGTTTCAAGTTCCTAGCCAGGACAGATAGATTTATTCAGAAAAGAGTTTCTGATGAGAAAATCTTTTAATCAAGAACTGGAATTAAAAGAGAACATAATATTCATAACAAATGGAGTTTGACATAAACTATGACTCCAGCTTGAGTTGGGATTTTATAAC
Organism: Hevea brasiliensis; assembly: GCF_030052815.1. Classification (NCBI taxonomy): domain Eukaryota; kingdom Viridiplantae; phylum Streptophyta; class Magnoliopsida; order Malpighiales; family Euphorbiaceae; genus Hevea; species Hevea brasiliensis. The sequence continues at coordinate 98,040,292 of NC_079501.1, forward strand.
AGAGAGATTTTAGTGCATGGTAACATATGATTATAGGTTCATTTAAGGTAAACCTTATTACTAATTGGGTGGCCATGGTATGCTATGCTAGGTGTTAACCATGGTCTATGAGGTTCATAAAATGATTTAGAGAAATCATTTATGGTAAGAAAGAGTTCTGATGATATTAAGAGTTGATATCATGTCTCATTGCCAATTAGTAATGAGCCTAGTAAGTCACACACATACACAAGTTATCACCTATTTAAATATGATTTAATTAATTAATTAAAGAGTTTAATTGATTAATTAAATAGGTTTGGTTTGCAATTAAATTGCAAAGTCCCTAGCATGACTTGAAACCAAATCTAGATTATTGGATGTGTAGTATAAATTAAATTTATATTTAAAGTGTTTAAATATAAATTTAATTAATGACAAATTAATTAATAGAGATTAATTAATTAATTTATATTTGATATAAATTAATTAGAAGAAGAAAAATAATTATTTTGGGTTAAGAACTCAAAATTAAGATACAGGGGCATTTTGGTCATTTCACAGTGTGACACGTGGCACCATGAGATGGTGACACATGGGATTACACATAAGCTTGCCAAATGTTTTTTAATCATGAAAGATGATTAAAATCAAGATTAAATATAGGTTTGACACTTGGCACAATGTGATTGGGTCACTTAAACCTAGAGCTAATCAAAGGGTGACATGTGGCAAGGGTGACATGTGTTAACCTAGCTATTTAAGTGTTGTTATGAAAAGAAAAAGCAACCAGAAGCCACTCCTCTCCTTTGTCACGCCACTTTGAGGCTTGTTATCCATTCTTCTTCATCTCTCATCAATTCAAAGAGATTAGCCATCAATCTCTTGAATTAAGAACACTAGAAATTATTTCTAGTGTCCTGTTTACATCTCTAATCTCTTAAAAGGTAGAACTTGAATTTCTAATTAATAGAAAAAGCTTTAGAAGCTGTTCAAGGGCTGCCATAGGTATTCTTGGTGTGCACGAGCTAGAGGGACAACATCTGGTGTCCTGAAGACGAATCTCAAAGGCGCAGACACGCTGCAGTGCATCAAGAGGTTAGTGTAATTGTTCTTGATTTAATCTAGGGTTCTAAAATTAATCTGATTAATTTTAAAATCTTAAATGGCAAATACAGATCCAAAAACATATTAAAAGAGTTTTAATATATTGTTTATCATTGAAATCAAATAGATAAAAATAAATCTTGCATGATGCATGTGACCCTAGGTGAAAATTTTTTAATTCAATGGTATAAACTTGTGTTTTGCACGCTTCTGTTCCTTCAATTGGTATCAGAGCCACTATATTTGCCATTTAGATTGTTGATTATATGATTTAATTGTGTGATTTGATCATGAGATGATTGATCCATTGCTGGTTGCAATGCATGTGTGGCGGCACACAAGGTGAAGCCACCATTGGTGGCGGCAACAATGGTTCTTCAAGGTGGCGCAAGGTTTGCTTTTTAATTTATAATTGTTGTATGATCTAAAAGCTCATCCTATGTCTAATTAAATTGTTTAATTAGAATTTTAATCACACAATTAAATTATGATTCAAATCAGAATTTTAAAAATTCTTTGAATGTGATTCAAATCTGAATTTTAAAAGTTGTTTGAATGTGATTCAAATCTGAATTTTTAAAGTTGTTTGAATCATATTTAAATCTGATTTTTTAAAATTGTTTAAATAAAATTCAGATCTGATTTTTTAAAAAATGTTTGAATGTGATTCAAATCTGTTTTTTTTTTAAATGTTTGAATGTGATTCAAATCTGAATTTTTAAAGTTGTTTGAATGTGATTCAAATCTGAATTTTTAAATTTGTTTGAATGAGATTCAAATCTGAATTTTTAAATTTATTTGAATCATATTCAAATCTGGATTTTTAAGTTGAATATGAGATATTCAATTTAATTTGAGTATGTATGTTTTATTTAATTGTTAAATAGTGATATGCATGATGGATGATCATTAACTATAAAAGACCAATGTGATTGGATTTATTTCTTTTATGTTTCTTTGGGATTGTAAATTAATTTATTTATTTTAATTTATTTTGGGCATGTATTATTAAGTTTGTAATAATTTTTGGGTTGTAATTTCATTTATTTAAGTTCTTGTAAATTTGCCTTGGTATGCCAAGGATTACCATGTAATATTGGATTGCAAGAAGTTCAAGGAGGTCAAGAGCATTGGTGGGACCAGTGGGAGGAATTCAAGATCAAGTATTGATTATGTACTCTTTCAGCAACTCTTGTAAAATGAATGAATGAATGAAATGCACCTAGGAATGCCCTGATTCAATTCTTGGTGGCTCAGAATTGATTTCCTTAGAAAGTCCATGATCATACCATATTTATTGCTTATCCATGAATGCATGAGATGTATGGGAATGTATGCTATTATATGATATATGCATGCTAATTGGATAATGTGCAAAGTGAAACCTTAATAGTAATTAAAATGACCATAAAATCTTCCAAACAAATGATTAAGTTGGAAATGCTATAATTAAAGTAATTACAACATAGGCCCTCCATTGGGGCAATTATTTTAAAAAATTTTAAATAGTTGCATAAGATGTAATTAATTTAAGAGATTTTCTTAAGAATAATTGTTAAGCATGAGATGTTGTAAATATGTAAATGGTTTGGTGGCCAATATTGGATGTACCTGAGGACATTAAAATTATTTGCATAATTACTGGCTCAATGGGATCAACTTAACTAATGCAAGATAAGTCAATAATGGATGTACCTGAGATTTTGAGCATTAGGGGCCAGGTAAAGGATTGAACCTCACATGAGATGTGATGGGCAAGGAGTTGCTCACTTATAGTTTATTGTAATTCCAATAATGGATGTACCTGAGGATGATCAATAGAATTATAAGAATTCAATCACCCACTAGAAATCCATCCAACTAGGATTTCCGTTTTCTGCTTTGGAAGTGTAGGATTCGCTAAGTTAGTGGGAGGACCAATTTGATTAAAAGACCATAATCATTTGGGTTAATTACATGATACATTTGCTAATTAATCTGGTTATTTTCTGCAGTTAATTTTCTGATAAAAATAAGCACAAAACAATCACTACCATCCAATATCCTTGCAAGCACACCTGATCACAATAGGTTGACAGGACCTAATCTGTCTGATTGGCTAAGAAATTTGAAACTTGTCCTAAACCTTGAACATATAGGATATGTTCTAGATTCAAATGTTCCTGGTCTCTTACCTCCAGAGGCCACACAAGAGGAACATGAAACTTTGGACAAGTGGAAGGAGCATGATATGAGAGCTAAGTGTTACATGCTTGCTTCCATGAGTAATTGTCACACCCCGGCTTAGCGGGCCCCAGCTCAAGCCCCTCATTGGGTGGCCATCTTGCCGGCGTACCCCCCTAGAGGCCTGGCGATGCGACTCACAAGGTACTGTCCGCTTTAGTGGAGTTCAATCCCTTCGCCCTGCAGAGCTAGGATTCGAACCCTTATCACCTCACGGGTTTGCTTCGCCTCTTACCAATTGAGCTACAGTACCTTGTGAGTATAGGTCCTGCGAAAGGATGATCCCTTAGGCAAATCCCACATCGGCAAAGCACGGAGATGGTCTTGGGCTCAAAAGTAATGATATATAAGATGGGGGAACTAATCACTAGAGGCGCCTTTTGGTGGAATGGCCTGGAGAGTTGGAAGAACTCCAGGGTTAAACGTGCTCGTTTGAGAGAAATCCTAGGATGGGTGACCTCCTGGGAAGTTCTCCATTCCACCTATAGGACAAAACCGTGAGGCTTATGGCCAAAGCGGACAATTCCTCTAGTGGCTGGTTCCCGATCGTTACAATTGGTATCAGAGCCGCTCGCGTGTCCTCTTGGGCGCGAAAGGATGATCCCTTAGGCAAATCCCACATCGGCAAAGCACGGAGATGGTCTTGGGTTCAAAAGTAATGATATATAAGATGGGGGAACTAATCACTAGAGGCGCCTTTTGGTGGAATGGCCTGGAGAGTTGGAAGAACTCGGGGTTAAACGTGCTCGTTTGAGAGAAATCCTAGGATGGGTGACCTCCTGGGAAGTTCTCCATTCCACCTATGGGACAAAACCGTGAGGCTTATGGCCAAAGCGGACAATTCCTCTAGTGGCTGGTTCCCGATCGTTACAGTAATGAGTTACAGAAGCAACATGAGAATATGCAGAGTGCGAGTGAGATCCTCCTTCACCTACAAGAGTTGTATGGTGAGCACAGCAGGAATGCTAGGTATGAGATATCTAGACAGCTATTCCGTATGAGGATGTCTGAGGGACAGAATGTTGGGGATCATGTCCACAAGATGATTTGGCTGATTGAGCAGTTGGAACATCCTGACTTCAACATGGATTTCCAACTACAAACGGATTTGATCCTTCAGTCCCTTCCTGAGTCTTTTGGGAATTTTGTGACAAATTTTCATATGACTAAACAGGAATGCACCTTAGCTGGTTTACTCAACATGCTGGTTATTGCCCAAAAGAATATGCCTGGCAATAAAGGAAAAGAGGTAGCTTTGATTGCATCTTCTTCTGCTGGAAAGTCCAACAAGAAGAAGGGCAATAAGAAAAAGAAACCTCAGATTCTTGGTCCTTCTAAGAAAATAGCTAAACAGAAAAGGAAGACTAAAGCTGATGGAGGCAAAGGAAAGTGTTTCCACTGCCAAAAGGATGGGCACTGGAAAAGAAATTGCCCAGAGTATCTTGTTTCTCTGAAGGACAAGAAGGATACACCTTCGGAAGGTATGTCCATATCTTGTTATTTAGATTCTGATGATACTTATAGTTCATCTATAGCTTGGGTTTTAGATACTGGTGCCAGTTCTCACATTTCTAATGATATGCAGGAACTAGCAAATAGTAGCAGCTTGCGTTCTCAAGATATTAGAGTCCGGATTGGCAATGGCTCAACTGTTAAGCTTTAGCCATAGGATCTATATCCTTGTGCATGTTTGGACATGTTTTGTGTTTAGATAATATTTTATATGTACCTAATGCTTTTAAGAACATCATTTCTATATCTAGTTTGACTAGAAATGGCTATGAATTTCAGTTCACAGATGATGTTTGTAATATTTATTTTGGAAATAAATATGTTAGTTCGGCTTATATGAATGATGGTCTTTATTATTTGGATAATAATGACAAACACAAATTAAATGCAAGAGATCTAAAAGAATGCAATGCCATGGTGAAAACCGACTCAAGTTCAAAATATATTTGGCACTTAAGGTTATGTCATGTTGCAGAAGATAGGATTGCAAAACTGGAGAAAATGGGGATTCTATCCTCATTGGGCTCTGAGCCTACTCCAACTTGTGAATCTTGCCTTCAGGGCAAAATGACTAGATCACCCTTTGTTGGACAAGGGCTAAGAGCTGAAAATATTTTAGAGCTAATACATAGTGATGTATGTGGTCCATTTAAAGAAATGGCTAGAGGGGGTTTTCATTATTTTATTACCTTTACTGATGATAAATCAAGGTTTGGGTATTTGTATTTGATGAAATACAAACATGAATCTTTTGAAAAGTTCAAAGAATTGAAATCTGAAGTAGAAAATCAAACAGGAAAGAGTATTAAAGCTCTTCGATCAGATCGTGGAAGTGAATATTTGAGTACTGAATTTGATGAATACTTGAGAGAGCATGGCATTGTTTCTCAACTGACTCCTCCAGGAACGCCACAACTGAATGGTGTGTCTGAAAGGAGAAAATCGTACCCTATTGGATATGGTACGTAGTATGATGAGCTATACTGATATGCCAATCTTCTTTTGGGGATTTGCATTAGAATCAGCTTTGTATATTCTGAATAGGATTCCATCAAAATCAGTTTCTTCCACACCTTATGAGATATGGCATGGAAGAAAACCAAGTCTTAAGCATGTTAAGATTTGGGGTTGTCCAGCTTATATCAAAAAGCTGAACACTGATAAATTGGAGACCAGATCAGAAAAAGGTCGATTTGTTGGATATCCAAAAGATAGTTTTGGATATTATTTTTATTTGCCTACTTCACAAAAGGTTGTGACAAGTAGAGATGCCACATTTCTTGAACAACAGTTTGTTCAAGAAGGAGGCAAAGGAAGGCAAATAGAGTTAGAATTGGAGAATTCTGACCAACCAACAGATCAAATGGATATAGATCCATCTAGTCAACCTATACCCGTTAATGAAACATCTACAGCTGTTCCTCGTAGAACAACCAGGGTATCTCACCCACCAGTGAGATATGCTTTTCTTCATGAAGAAGAACAAGAGTTGTCTACTCATGAAGAAGTAAATCATGGAGATGATCCACTTACTTATGAAGAAGCTATATCAGATATAGACTCTTCAAAATGGATTGATGCTATGAAATCCGAGATTGATTCCATGTATAAGAATCAAGTTTGGGATCTTGTTGACCCACCTGAAGGTATTGTACCTATAGGGAACAAATGGGTTTTCAAGAAGAAAATTGGTTCTGATGGAAAGGTAGAGACCTATAAGGCAAGGCTAGTAGCGAAAGGGTTTCGCCAAAGGCAAGGAATCGACTATGAGGAGACTTTCTCGCCTGTTGCCATGCTTAAATCAATTAGGATTTTATTAGCAATAGCTGCATACTATGATTATGAGATTTGGCAGATGGATGTCAAAACAGCTTTTCTCAATGGATACATTGAAGAAAACATTTTCATGGAACAACCTAGGGGTTTTGAATCCCAAGATGGTTCCAAGGTATGCCAAGATGGAACAACCATTTATGGGTTGAAACAAGCTTCGAGGAGTTAGAACATCCGTTTTGATGAAGCCATTAAATCCTTTGGTTTTATCAAAAATGAGGATGAACCATGTGTATATAAGAAGGTTAGTGACAGTGCTATCACTTTCCTTGTCTTATATGTGGATGACATACTGTTGACGGGTAATGACGCAGGTATGTTGACGACTATAAAGGTATGGTTGTCAAATACATTCTCCATGAAAGACTTAGGGGAGGCAACCTATATTCTTGGGATTCGCATCTATAGAGATACAGCGAAAAGAATAATTGGTTTATCTCAAAGTCTATACTTAGAAAAGGTGTTAAAGAGGTTTAAAATGCTTGATTCCAAGAGAGGATTGTTACCAGTGAGATATGGTATCCACCTTTCTAAAGAGAAGTCTCCAAAGACACCTGAAGAAAGAGATAAGATGGCCAGGATTCCATATACTTCGGCTATTGGAAGTTTAATGTATGCAATGTTGTGTACTAGGCCGGATATTGCATATGCTGTTAGTTTGACTAGCAGGTATCAATCCAATCTAGGTTTGGAAAACTGGATAGCTGTCAAGAATATCCTTAAGTACTTGAGAAGAACTAAGGATTTATTCTTGATTTATGGAGGTGGAGACTTACAATTGGATGGTTATCGATTCGATTTCCAATCGGATATCGATGATAGAAAGTCTACCTCTGGATATGTGTTCATTTGTAATGGAGGTGCGATCGGTTGAAAGAGTTCCAAATGAGCACATTGCAGATTCCACTACAGGTGAGTATATTCTTGCATCGAATCTTGTAAAGGAAGCTGTTTGGATAAAGAAGTTCGTGACAGAACTTACAGTAGTTCCTTCCATTGAGTCAGCAGTTCCACTACACTGTGACAATAATGGAGCAGTCATACAGGCTAAGGAACCAATGTCTCACCAGAAATCCAAACACAAAGAAAGGCGCTACCACATTATCAGAGAAATAGTTGGGCAAGGCGATGTAGCAATGCAGAAAATAGCATCAGCTGAAAATCTAGCTGATCCATTCACTAAGCCTATGTCACAGACTCAGTTAGACCGACATCTTGAGAAGATAGGTCCAAGATATTGTAATGAATGGCTCTAGTGCTAGTGGGAGATTGTTAGTAGTATGCCCTAGAGCATATCATTTAGTATGTATCTTGTACATATTTTTATTAATAAAAGGCATTTCCACTTTTCCGTTTACATAATATATTTATGTGTAATAGAAAAGGTTCATTGATATTTTGTTAGAAATATTATTCTTAAGTTATTAAGAATATGAGTGACAATATTTCTAGCACAAAGTATCATAAATAGGTTCACAATCGAGGATACTTCATAATAAGGACATGACTTATCCAGAAAGATTGTATTCATGTTTGTTCCCAAGTTATTTATATGAGATATAAATAAGATGGAATGGTGAGTCTCATGCCATATAACAAACATGATAGGCACTTATAAATGATAAGTAGGCCGAACCAGTGACACTTATGACAAGCACATGGAGTTTACTCTTGTCAATGTTTTGTCATAAATCATATCAGTGCATATAATCTTTAGACCTGAGATAGCATAGTTATCTTGTATATAAGTAGTTTGAGTTTGATACTGCTTTCATACTTGTACTGTGTATGGGTATATGGGCATCTGTTGGCTCCTACTAGTTATATATGGAGGTAGGTGTTGATCAAGATGGAATCTGTTCCTCTAAGTAAATAGAGATAAAATCCTATGTTCATTTAATTGCTCTTGATGTTTCAAGTTCCTGGCCAGGACAGATAGATTAATTCAGAAAAGAGTTTTTGATGAGAAAATCTTTTAATCAAGAACTGGAATTAAAAGAGAACATAATATTCATAGCAAATGGAGTGTGACATAAACCATGACTCAACTTGAGTTGGGATTTTATGCAGAGAGATTCTAGTGCATGGTAACATATGATTATAGGTTCATTTAAGGTAAACCTTATTACTAATTGGGTGGTCATGGCATGCTATGCTAGGTGTTAACCATGGTCTATGAGGTTCATAAAATAATTTAGAGAAATTATTTATGGTAAGAAAGAGTTCTGATGATATTAAGAGTTGATATCATGTCTCATTGCCAATTAGTGATGAGCCTAGTAAGTGACACACATACACAAGTTATCACCTATTTAAATATGATTTAATCAATTAATTAAAGAGTTTAATTGATTAATTAAATAGGTTTGGTTTGCAATTAAATTGCAAAGTCCCTAGCATTACTTGAAACCAAATCTAGATTATTGGATGTGTAGTATAAATTAAATTTATATTTAAAGTGTTTAAATATGAATTTAATTAATGAGAAATTAATTAATAGAGATTAATTAATTAATTTATATTTGTTATAAATTAATTAGAAGAAGAAAAATAATTATTTTGGGTTAAGAACTCAAAATTAAGACACAGGGGCATTTTGGTCATTTCACAGTGTGACACGTGGCACCATGAGATGGTGACACATGGGATTACACATAAGCTTGCCAAATATTTTTTAATCATGAAAGATGATTAAAATCAAGATTAAATATAGGTTTGACACTTGGCACAATGTGATTGGGTCACTTAAACCTAGAGCTAATCAAAGGGTGACATGTGGCAAGGGTGACATGTGTTAACCTAGCTATTTAAGTGTTGTTATGAAAAGAAAAAGCAACCAACAGCCACTCGACCTCCCTTTCTGGTGGTAAACTAGGCAACTCTTCAGGAAACACATCTGGGAAGTCTCTTACTTTGGGTTTATCACACAAGTTCGGCTTAGCCTGCCTAGTATCAACCACATGTGCTAGGTAAGCTTCACAGACTTTTTTCATCAATCTTCTTACAACTGTGGCTGAGATAACATTGGATAGGAAATCTGTCCTTTCACCCACAACAGTAATCTCATTACCCTCAAAAGTTTTCAGAGAAATCCTCTTCAATTTGCATTCAACTATTGCCTGATGACGTGACAACCAATCCATTTCCAAAATCACGTCAAACTCGTGGAAGGGCAACTCAATTAGGTCTGCCGAGAATTCATACCCCTGAATCCTCAACGGGCAACCCATATACACTTTATTCACTACCACGCTATGGCCTAGTGGATTTGTGACCAGAATGTCTTGATCTGTCACACCTTACCCCTCTGTAAGGCATAACATGATCCCGTAGAATACCTAATGAACTACCGAACTTCACCTACCGATAACTCATTAAGTACCCTACAAGGGATTTTAAAACAATTTTTTTATTTTTGATAAGTGGTGAGCATTCCTAATAAATATTTTAAACATGTAATTAAGTTGAAAGCTAGTTGGAAATTTTAGCCCATTTTATTTTTCCGCAAATTTTATAAAAATTTTGACTGAGTTCCCTTTGTCTTTTGAGAAAACAGTTCTTCAAATACCTGTAAAAAGCACTTCTAAAAATTTTCTCAACAACTGCCTCAATTTCAAACTCAATCTCAAACAATTTCTCAACACATTTATCAACTTTCAATTTCAAATCCAGTATCCAATGATCATCAAAATACTAACAATCCATTTCATTCAAATTAAATAAAATAGTTCCATTCATATTTCATTAGAAACAAAACAATTTAAATAGATCATTACAAAATTTACATTAAGAGAATTTCAAACTACAATATATATATTACAACTTTATACTAATTTTATACAACTGCTCAAGACCCATTTTTACATGTCCATACATTTATGTGCAATATATACATCAAAAGAAATATTTACAATTAGGGTATAAATTATACCCGAAGACTTTAGGCTGAATGATCCTCAATCTTTAGCATTTCGATCTGCTGCTCCTCTAAATCTGTATCTGCATGCAAAGATAAAAGCTATCGCTGAGTACTAGGACTCAGTGGTGCACAATATACTAAAATAATCTTTATGCAAAAATAAAATCATATTTATTCAAAAATTTGACTAAACATGAGCATTAAACACAAAACATGAATTATGAGATTTAAATGCAAACCACGTTCATTTCAAAGTATCAAAACACATTTCATAAAACCCACAGTTAAATCATGCCATTCGAAACAAATAGAATCTCAATAGCCAGAGGCTAAAGAGAAATCACATCACAAGGCTAGGTAGCTCAAATATATGGATATCCATTCACATCCTCTTCTACTGGCACACCTCAACACTTCTCCAGAGAAGGAATCAAAATTCGAAACTAATTACCCCCACTAGTCGTGCTAGTGAGGTGTTCAAATATATGGTCATGACACTGTGGCTTCAAAACTTATCTTAACAATTTGCTAAACATTGTCATTCCAAATATACACAATAACTTTCACAGTTTAAATCAAAACATCATAAATAATGTCACAATTAAACTTTCAACAATTCCAAAGCACAAGTAAAATACAAATTTCGTTCACTTTATCAATGAATTTTAAAGCATGGAAATGTTGTGCACAAACCTCAAGCGAGTCGTCCCTTAGCCTCGACTCGGTTCCTCGGGTTCCTTCCCGATATTCTTTTCAACTGAAACACACAATTTTACAATGTTTCAGTACTAGAACTTAACACAAATCCAAAATAAATTTAGCTTCACATTTACCTAGTTCTAACGTGTTAAATTCGACGTTCTCGAAATTTTTGTGTTTCGGGTTACTATTCACTACACTATTTAAGTCAAATAGTTGACTTTCTAAGGCTTAATAGGTATGGGAACTCCAACTTCACCCACATACCACATTTTGGTCATTAAATTTGTTGGTTTTGGTCATTTTCTCAAAGCTTAAATCCTTTTGGCCAAATTGTCAAATTTTCAGTTTTGGTGCTCCAAGTTGCACTGTTCCATTGGCCCTTTTACTGTTGGAATTTGGCAAAACTTCCTTCATAGAAAATGTTCCTTATTGTCTTCATTTTTGGATCATCTCAATTGGAGTTTTGTAGCTCAAGTTATAGCCAAAATACAATTACTGTTCACGTGCACTGTTCATGCTGCAATTTTGGTTCTGGCAGATTTTTGATCCAACTTCATTCAATAATTCGATCAAGTTAAGTCCATAATTTGGTCTAATTTCCTTCATATGAAATGTTCTACTATGTCTTAGGTTTCCATCGGTTCAAGAATCGCCTAAATCAGAGTTTTCTAGAGAGAGTTATAGCCATTGGAACTTTACTGTTCAAATGGAAATCTGCAGTTTTGCAGGTTCAGTAACTCAACTTTGCTCAATCATTTGATTAGGTTAATGGCATAATTTGAGTTGGTATTCTTTATGAAAGTTTTAGATCTATATCTTATCTAATTACTGGTAAAATTTCAGGTCATTTTGACCTTCCTAGCTCGAGTTATGACCAAATGAACAATTACTGTTCATTTGGTGAGTTTGTGCAGTGGTAGCCTGCTCTCATTTCACTTTGGTCAATTGGTTCACTATGTTTTGGTCAGTTTTTGGCCATGATTCCTCAATGAAAATTGTGCTATTTTATGTCTATTTTCATCCCCAATTGGTGGCATATCAATTGGACTTGTAAAATTTCCGTTTTAGTCCTTCAAAGTTGGCTTGGTCATGCTGCCAGCAGCATGACCATTTGCCCTACGAATTTAACTTCCATTCTCACAATTTCCACACATCTCTTTTAGTCATTATTGACCATTTTTCATCTCACAATAGACCAAAGTCATCATTTATGCATTTCTCCAAAATTTGCCTCAAAACCCTAGGCCTCCAAACCCTAATCTCACTTAATTGTTACAATTAATCACATTTATGCTTTTCCACCTTACTACCATACTCATGCAAGTTTACTAACACCTTTAATTCATTTAAAATACATCCACTCTCATACATCCATGGCTGGCCGAAAATTCCCTCTCTTCCTAATCATGCAATATTTTTCAATTTCTTCATATAATCTCATTCATTTCTACCCTAAATCCATCATATATACTAAAAGAAAAGTTGGATTAGCTTACCTTAAGTGAGTAGAATTTGTCTATCCAATTCTTCAAACTTTGCTTGATTTATTTACTCCCAACCTTCTTATCAAAGTTCAAACACAAGTTTTAGGTATGGGATGTAAAGATTTCATGGCAAGATTTAGGGTTTAAAGGAAGCTTTAGGTGGCTTCAATGGACGTTTTCATGAAGTAAATGGAAGGGATGGGAGAGAGAGTGGACGGCTTGAAGTTAAAGAAGAAGACAAATTTTTTTCTTTTCTCTTTTTGCTTTTTAATTGTTAGTAATTATCCCTTTTTGAAGACCAAAAATCCTAATTACTAAATAAATTAATTAATTTCTTTATGACATCTTACATGATGTCATCACCTTTGATTTATCCATCTTCTTCTTCTCTTTTTTATTTATTTATTTATTTTTCTATTAGTTCTTTAATTTAATTCTCGATTCCGAAATTTTCTTTTCTCCAATTTTATTTGACAGTTAGGTCAGGAGTCAACTCTCGGGGTTAATTGACCAAATTGCCCCTCGCCGGTTCATCCCGGTTTGCGAATAATTCCCTATTTCTTTCGGTTCTCTGACCTAATTATTTGACTGACTTAACAGTTCTTTTTCGTGATTTTCTCTTTTCCACTGTGTCCATAAGGGTCCTAAGGACCGCAGCATCACTTTTTACGGTTCGAAATTTGAGTTTAAAATGACTTCGCAGTCGTTCCCGAGGAGGTCACCCATCGTTGTGACTCTCGGCTCGTTTAACTTCTTATGTTTTGTTTTTCTTATTTATACTTAACTAATTGAACATTACTAATTATTTGTGTTTATGGCTTCTCTAATTGTCTTAAGTGTGGTTATAATCCCCTTAATTATCCGGACCGACACCGGTCACCGGAACAGTGAAATCTACCAGGCCATGCAAACGGGGTGTTACAGTTCTCCCCCCCTTAAAATAAATTTCGTCTCGAAATTTTACCTGGTATCAATCTCTGAACAGCTATGGGTGCTTTCTCCTCATGTCCTCCTCTCGTTCCCAAGTAGCCTCCTGGACCGAATGATGGTTCCACAGCACTTTTACCAACGGTATCTGCTTGTTTCATAGCTGCTTCACCTCATAAGCTAGAATCTCTATGGGTTCTTCTTCATATGTGAGGTCTGGATTTACTTCAATTTCCTCTACTGGTAGTACATGAGATGGGTCTGATCGATACCTCCTCAACATAGACACATGGAAGACATTATGTATCTTTTCCAACTCGGGAGGTAGTGCCAACCGATATGCCAAAGGACCCACTCTTTCCAGAACCTCATATGGCCCAATGAAACGAGGACTCAGTTTCCCCTTTCTGCCGAATCTCATAATTCTCTCCCAAGGAGAAACCTTGAGGAAAACTTTCTCACCCACTGCATACTGAATATCCCTTCTTTTCAAATCAATGTAGGACTTGACGATGCGATGCGGTTTAAGTCGACCTCTAATCACCACGATTTTCTCTTGATTTCTTTGAGCGATTTGAGTCCAATCATCTTTCTTTCACCCACGTCATCCTAACACAACGGGGTTCTACATTTCCTGCCATACAAAGCTTCATATGGAGGCATCCTAATGCTTGATTGGTAGCTGTTGTTGTAAGCAAACTCAATCAAATGCAAGTGTGTATCCCAACTACCCTCAAACTCACTCACACAAGCCCGTAGCATGTCCTCCAAGATCTGAATTACCCTCTCGGTGGCCATGCATGCGTGGATGGAATCTTGATGCGAAGTTCAATCTAGTTCCTAGAGCTCTCAAGACTACCCGAGAATCTAGAAGTGAACCTAGGATCTCTGCGACACGATGGATCGGCACTCCATGCGATCTCACAATCTCATCGATGTATAACTTGGCCAATCTTTCCAAACTATAATCCATCGGTGGCGAGAAAATGAGCGGACTTAGTTAGTGCCCGGCAATGACCCATACTGCATCATAACTCTTCTGTGTCCTCGGAAGTCCCATCACAAAATCCATCGTTATTCTTTCCCATTTCCATTCTGGTACTGGTAGTGGATGTAACAACCCAGTAGGTACTTGATGCTCTGCCTTCACTTGCTGACAAGTTAGGCATTTGGATACAAACTCTGCCACATCTCTTTTCATACCCATCCACCAGTAATGCTCCTTTAGCCCCCTATACATTTTTGTGCCACCAGGGTGCATGGCAAAAGGAGACTCATGTGATTCCTTCAAAATGATCTTCCTCAATTCAACATCATTGGGAACACATATTCTGCCCTGGTGTAGCAGTAGACCGTCATCCCTGATTGAGAATTCTGATTTCTTGCCCTGTCCGACTTCTTCCATCAACTTCGATACTTGATCATTACGGCGACCATTCTAATCTGATCAATCAACACTGGCTGTACATGCCATGCAACTGTTGTCTGCCCATCATCATTAATCTCTAAGCTGGCATGCAATGATCTCAACTCATGTACCAAAGACAAAGGAGTAACCCGTAGACTTGCCATAGTCTTGCGACTTAAGGCATCAGCCACAACATTAGCTTTCCCTGGCTGATAGTCTATCAGACAATCATAGTCTTTTATCAACTTTAACCATCTCCTCTGTCTCAAATTCAACTCTTTCTGGGTACCCAAATACTTCAAACTCTTATGATCTGTATAGATGTAACACTTTTCCCCATACAAATAGTGTCTCTAGATCTTAAGAGCAAACACAATAGCTGCAAGCTCCAAATCATGTGTTGGATAATTCCTCTCATGCGGTTTTAGCTGGCGTGATGCATAGGCAATGACATTTCGATCTTGCATCAATACACAGCCTAACCCATTGTGAGAAGCATCACTATATACTGTATATTCTTTACCCGGAGTAGGTAAAGTCAGGACTGGAGCTTCAGTCAAACATCTCTTCAATTCATCAAAACTCTGCTGGCATTTGTCCGTCCACTGAAATTTCACATCTTTTCTAAGCAGCTTGGTCAATGGAGATGCCAACATGGAGAATCCCTTCACAAATCTACTGCCAGCAGCATGACCATTTGCCCTACGAATTTAACTTCCATTCTCACAATTTCCACACATCTCTTTTGGTCATTATTGACCATTTTTCATCTCACAATAGACCAAAGTCATCATTTATGCATTTCTCCAAAATTTGCCTCAAAACCCTAAGCCTCCAAACCCTAATCTCACTTAATTGTTACAATTAATCACATTTGTGCTTTTCCACCTTACTACCATACTCATGCAAGTTTACTAACACCTTTAATTCATTTAAAATACATCCACTCTCATACATCCATGGCTAGCCGAAAATTCCCTCTCTTCCTAATCATGCAATATTTTTCAATTTCTTCATATAATCTCATTCATTTCTACCCTAAATCCATCATATATACTAAAAGAAAAGTTGGATTAGCTTACCTTAAGTAAGCAGAATTTGTCTATCCAATTCTTCAAACTTTGCTTGATTTATTTACTCCCAACCTTCTTATCAAAGTTCAAACACAAGTTTTAGTTATGGGATGTAAAGATTTCATGGCAAGATTTAGGGTTTAAAGGAAGCTTTAGGTGGCTTCAATGGAGGTTTTCATGAAGTAAATGGAAGGGATATGAGAGAGAGTGGACGGCTTGAAGTTAAAGAAGAAGACAAATTTTTTTTCTTTTCTCTTTTTGCTTTTTAATTGTTAGTAATTATCCCTTTTTGAAGACCAAAAATCCTAATTACTAAATAAATTAATTAATTTCTTTATGACATCTTACATGATGTCATCACCTTTGATTTTTCCATCTTCTTCTTCTCTTTTTTTTTATATATTTATTTTTCTATTAGTTCTTTAATTTAATTCTCGATTCCGAAATTTTCTTTTCTCCAATTTTATTTGACAGTTAGGTCAGGAGTTAGCTCTCGGGGTCAATTGACCAAATTGCCCCTCGCCGGTTCATCCCGGTTTGCAAATAATTCCCTATTTCTTTCGGTTTCCTGACCTAATTATTTGACTAACTTAACAGTTCTTTTTCGTGATTTTCTCTTTTTCACTGTGTCCATAAGGGTCCTAAGGACCCCAGCGTCACTTTTTACGGTTCGAAATTTGAGTTTAAAATGACTTCGCAGTCGTTCCCAAGGAGGTCACCCATCGATGTGACTATCGGCTCGTTTAACTTCTTATGTTTTGTTTTTCTTATTTATACTTAACTAATTGAACATTACTAATTATTTGTGTTTATGGCTTCTCTAATTGTCTTAAGTGTAGTTCTAATCCCCTTAATTATTCGGATCGACACCGGTCACCGGAACAGTGAAATCTACCAGGCTATGCAAACGGGGTGTTACATGATCACTGTCCTTTACTGGAACTCCCCTCTCGCTGGGTAATTTGATGCAAATGTAGGAATGAGTGGATCCTGGATCCACCAATGCATGCACAAGAGTGTTGTAGAGGGAAAACGTACCCCTGATGACATCCGAGGCATCTTGCTCCTCCTGAGCTCTGATGGCATAGGCCTTGGCAGGTACTCTAGTATCTGGCCTCTCAGCTGACTCGGATGCAGGCCTCAGTGATAGACCAGCTGTCTCAGGTTTACCGAGCTTCCTACCCCTTTGTGGTGCAGAAGCAGGTCTATCAGTTTGTGTTGGAGCAATAGTAGTAGTCCTCTTCGGACAATTCTTGATCTAGTGTTCTGTCGATCCACACCGTAAGCATGCACCGGTCACTCGCCAACAATCCCCTTTATGCCACTTTTGATAGTACTGACAAGCAGAAGATGCTGGGGCTGGTCCCCTTAACACCGTCCTTGGAGAGCTACCCACTGATGGTGTGGACTGGCCTCTCCTAGGTGTGAGCGTGGTCCAGGCCCGAGGCCCGACCACGACCTGTGGTGGTCACGAACTCGATCGGGAGGACCCTTACTCTTCTTCTTTGGGAGCAAAAAGTCTGGGACTGACCAGACCCTCTTCTGCTATCTTTCTCTTCTAGTTTGCTCATTGATTCGGACTCTTTCCACTTTTGATGCAGCATCAACTAGCTTAGCAAAATCAGTAATCTCCAAGACTGTGATCATGACTTTGATATTATCATTAAGTCCTTCTTCAAACTGTCTGCACCTCTCTGCCTCTGTAGGGACTATCTCCCTCCCATATCGGCTTAGTCTAACAAACTCACGCTCATACTCAGCCACTGACAACTGTCTCTGTCTCAGACTGATAAATTCTCTTCTTCACTCTTCTAAATACACTTTGCTCACATATTTCTTCCTGAACTCTGTAAGGAAGAATTTCCAGGTGATCCGTTCAGGTTGCACCTCACTGGTTACTGTGTCCCAACACTGATATGCGTCATCCTAAAGTAGGGACACAACACCCGCTAGGTTCTGCTCGGGGGTGCAGTTTAGCTGTTTCAGCACTCTGATGGTTTTATCCAACCAGTTTTCTGCAGTAATGGGATCATCCTCCCTCTTCCCAAAGAAGTCTATAGCACCATGCTTTCTCAATTTCTCCAAATGAGATTTCTGTGGTGCTGGTAGAGGTTGTGGTTGTGGTTGTGGTGGTGGTATTGCCCCCATCATTTGCCGGTAGATTTCAGTCATTTGCCAAAATAGAGCAAACTGAGGTTAGGCAGGTGCCTCAGCTGCTGGTGGAGCGGATTCTCCCCTGCCCCCAGATTCAGCTCTTGGTGGAGCACGACTCTCCACCTCTTCCTCAACTACTCTTTGCAAAGCAGGATCCATATCCTATTCAAAATAAGAAAACAAACAGATCTGCATCAGTGTCACCTCAACACTTACAAATGCAATGCAATGGTATGCACTCTATCTAGGCCCAGAAATGCCTAAACCGATGCTCTGATACTACTAAATGTGACACCCCTTACCGTATACAGTGTAGTCGAGCAAGTTATGCCACTCAGTGTGCCGGAGCACCAATTTATATTTCTAATTACAATTTATCCCCTTTAATTTATTTATTTACAATTGTTTTGATAAATCTGAATTTTTCTGCAAATTTTATAGAAAATCCGGCAGAGTGCCGGCTGTAAATTGGAAAAGCAGTTCTTCTAAACCTATTTAAAAACACTTCCAATATAATTTTCAAATCTAAACTCCATTATAAACATTCAAGTCAATCTCAAAATTTCAATCTCAAATCACAACACTATTTTCAGAAATATTTCTTTTCACTTCATTGCTGGAAGCACATTCATAAATATTTCTCAACATAAGATACAGAAAATTCCAATAATATGAAATTTCATATATTTACATCATTACATAATTACAAGAGTTTATAGTTACAACCCAAAGCTAATACAAAATGCAAAATATAAAATGCTACCCAAAATCCTAATGTCCTACCATATGCAGTGCAAATGTGAGGTGACTCTGGACTCCGGATGCAGCTTTGAATGCTCACCCTGTCTGATGTCTGCTGGGCTCCCCAGCTAGGTCTCCAGTACCTACTCGTGGCAAAAGCGACGCGCTAAGCAATTCTACTTAGTGGTGATAATATAAAACAAAATAAAATGAAATAAAAATAAATATACATAATGTATGTTTACATTTTTGGGTAAACTTAATTTCTGCTATTAATTGCAGTATTATCCATTTAAAATTCTGTAAAGTTTATTATCATTGCCCGAGTAACCCATACTAATTGACTGGACTGGATAAATGGGTAAACTGGCACTGGGTACTAAGTACCTCGGACCATCACACCATCAGTCACATTGTGTCTCTTGGTGTGCAACAAAACAGCTAATAAGCTGTAATAATTATCGGGGTTAAAACCCAAGTGTAATAATTCAAATAACATAGCTAAAGGCTATTATGTCACAGAATGGCATGGGAAGCCATGAAACACAAAATGGCATGAAGCCATATGCAGTACTGCTAACAGAACCCTATTGGCATGCCAAGCTATCCAAACCAATCTTGTTAGGTATACTAGGGCATTTCACACTTTTAAGTTTCACAATTTTTAGAATTTAAGTTTTAGTGTTACTATTCCATTCATTGGTCAACAAAAATGTTGACTTTTGCATAGGCAATAGGTACATTGGTTTTAATATCATCAACATATCACATTTTGCATTCAAAATTTGTTGGTATTGGTTGCCAATACCATTTCTAAGCTTAATGTTAGTTGGGCAAAATTTTCACTTTTTATGACTTGTTTTTACTATTCCATTTTTCAATTTTGCAGTGGGAATTTGGCAAACTGATCAACATAAAAGTTGTTCCTTATTTTGTCTAGTTGCATTTCCTTTTTTGAATCACTCCATTTGAAGTTTTGTAGCTCAAGTTATGGTCCAAAAACCACAACTGACCGGATTGAAATTTTGTCAAGAATTTCTGGACTAACCATATCTATAGTGCAATAAATAGTGACTGCAACTCACCTTTTGAATAGGTTCTTGTCATAATTTGGGTTAGGTTTCTTCATGAAAGTTGTTGGTCTATATCTCAGCTTGTTGCTGGTAAAATTTCAGGTCAATTGGACCTTTCTACACTGATTTATAGCTAAATGACCAAACACTGTTCATTTGGTCATTTTGCCCAGGCAGACTGCTGGTCACCCGAATTAGGGCAAGCTTTTGGTCCACTTGGTTTGGTTTTATGGGCATGGTTTCTTCACCAAAGTTGTGCCATTATGTGTCTAGTTTCATTTTCAATTAGCCTTGCACCAATTAAACCTCTACAATTCAAGTTATGGCTATCCAAACCTGCTGGACTCATGTCCAATTCTGCAGGTCATCTAGGGCAGCCACACCAAATCCAAATCCCATCACTCAACTCACTTCATTTTTTATTTAAACAGAACTAAATGGTCACTAATTGACCATTAATACCTATTTACATCATCATATGGTCAAAGTGCCATTTCTCCACCCCAAACCCTAACTCAAACATTACCACACATGCATTTTTACTTCATTTCATCTATCCACTTAGTAGATACATATTGTGGGCAGCCATAATAGCCTTTTAACTTCATTAAACTCAACACAATCAAACCCTAACCATGGCTGCCAAAACTTAGGGTTTACATACAAATGGTATTCCATCAATTTCCTTGTCATTTGCACTCATTCATAATTATTAAACATGAATTTAAAGTGAAATTCAAGTTTAAGTCACTAACCTCTATGGAGTGAGATTTTTTCCACTTGCTTAAACTTTTGTTTTCTTCTTATTTTTGCTCCCAAAATAATCACCAAGGGGTAAGGACACTTTTTTGTATTGGGAGTATAGGGTTTAGTGGGGTGAGAGCTAAGGAAATCAAGCTTTGAAAAAACTTGCTATGGTTGGCAATGGTGGATAGGTTTACGGCAAGGAAGAAATGAGGAAGAAGAATTCTGATTTTCTTTTGTTTTCCAGCCCATTTGGTCTCTTTTAAACAAGTTTATGCCATGTGTCAATGTTAGATTGGGTGAGAAAACTTTAATGACATCATTATGATGTCATAATGCTATTTTCTTTCATTTCTTCTCCATTTCTTATCTAATTAATTTCAATTAAATTTTTAACAACATTTAGTCATATTTTATGTTATATAAATTATTTATTTAACTGGACAAGTTGGTCAAAAATCATCTCTGAAGACGAAATTACCAAAATGCCCTCCGTTTGGCTTAACGGGCCAAAATTGTTTGTACCGATTGAAAAATTTTTCTAAGTATTTTCTTGGCATTCTAATGCTATAAGAACCTCAATAACCCTTCTCTGGAGTCCCAATAATTATTTTATAATTTTTTCCCTGGGTCTAGGGCTCCTAGTTGCGAGAACCGCAACTTCTCACTAGGTTACCCATCGCTAGGGCACCGGCTCATTTAACTTGGTTGTATTTTATTTCTAAAATTTTTCCTAAATTTTTCTTATTAATATTTGAGTTATTTATGGTTCCTCACTTTAGTTTAAATATTTTTTCGAACATTCTAACTGTCCGAACCGACACTGATCATCGAAACAGTAGACTGTACGGACTAGCTAAAGTGAGGATGTTATAAGTTTAGAAAGATTGGCCAAGTTGTACATTAATGAGATAGTAAGACTGCATGGAGTACTAGTATCTATTGTATCTGATAGAGATCCTAGGTTCACTTCTAGATTCTGGGACAGTCTTCAGAGAGTCCTAGGAACTAGATTGAACTTGATGACATTCCACCCACAGATGGATGGCGACCGAGAGGGTACTTCAGATCTTGGAGGACATGCTACGGGCTTATGTGATTGAGTTTGAGGGCAGTTGGGACACACACTTGCCTCTTATTGAGTTTGCTTATAACAACTGCTACCAATCAAGCATTGGGATGCCTCCATATGAAGCTTTTAATGGCAGGAAGTGTAGAACTCCCCTGTGTTGAGATGAAGTGGGTGAAAGAAAGATGATTGGGCCCGAAATTATTCAGCAGACTAAGGAGAAAATCATATTAATCAGAGATTGACTCAAAGCTGCATCAGATTGTCAAAAGTCCTATATTGATCTAAAGAGAAGGGATATTGAGTATACAGTGGGCGAGAAAGTATTCCTCAAGGTTTCCCCTTGGAAGAAAATTATGAGATTTGGCAGAAAGGGAAAACTGAGTCCTCGTTTCATTAGGCCATATGAGGTTCTGGAAAGAGTGGGTCCTTTAGCATACCGTTTGGCACTACCTCCAGAGTTGGAGAAAATACATAATGTCTTCCATGTGTCTATGTTGAGGAGGTACAGATCAGACCCATCTCATGTACTACCAGTAGAAGAGATTGAAGTAAATCCAGACCTCACATATGAAGAAGAACCCATAGAGATTTTGGCTTATGAGGTGAAGTAGCTACGGAACAAGCAAATACCGTCAGTGAAAGTGCTGTGCAACCATCATTCGGGCCAAGAAGCTACTTGGGAATGTGAGGAGGACATAAGGAGGCAACCCATAGCTACTCAGAGACTAAAACCAGGTAAAAATTTCGAGACGAAATTTATTTTAAGGGGGGGGGAGAATTGTAATACCTCTATATACATAGCCTGATATATTTCACTGTTTCGGCGACTGGTGTCAGTCCGGATAATTAAGGGGATTAGAACCATATCTAAGACACCTAGATAAGCCCTGAATACAAATAATTAGTGATTGCCAGATAGTTAAGTATAAATAAGAAAAACATAACATAAAAGGTTAAATGAGCCGGGAGTCACAGCGATGGGTGACCTTCTCGGGAAGTGACTGCGAGGTTAGTCTTAACCCGAATTTTGAACCGAAAAATATGACACCGTAGTCCTAAGGACTATTGTGAACACAGTGAAAAAGAGAAAATCACAGAAAAGAATTATTAAGCAGGTCAAATAATTAGGTCAGGGATCCAAAAGGAATATCGAATAACTTGTAAACTGGATCAGACCAGTGAGGGGCAATTTGGTCAATTCACCCCTAGAGGTGACTCATGACCTAAATGTCTAATAAAATATGAGAAATTAAAATTATGAAAGATGGATTTAAATTAAAGAGGTTATGGAAAGAAAAGAAAAGAAAAAATATATATAAATTATGATGTCATGGATGATGCAATAAAGTCAAATTATTAAAATTAGAAAAAAATGAGATAATCATTAATAAAAGAAAAAAAAAAGAAATTTAAAAAGTGATCTTCTTTCTTGGTCGTCCCACACACCTATCTTATCTCTCTCATCTCTTTCCTCTCTCACTCCCAAACTCCATTAAAGCTCAATCTTGAGCTTGAGCAACCCCCTAAACTAGCCCTAAAACCCTCAGTTCTCCTAATTAAAACTTGAAATTTGACCTCGGTAAGAAGATTGGTGAAGGAAGAATTTAAAAAGGGAAGTAGAAAAGTGAAGATTTGAAAAGCTACAAGAGGTTAGTAAGAATTCTTTCACTCTTTCTCATGATCATGCTTAGGCACTTCCCTTAAGTTAGAATTGTATAAAATAAAACATATCAAATATGGAGGACCAATTGTGAATTTCGGCCAGCCCTTAAGGGAGTAGAGATTGCATAATTTTGATGAATTAAAAAGCATAATTGAGTTGAAATATATGGGTAGATGTTGAATAATTACTTTAATTGCATTAGATTTCAAAATTGTGTAATTAGGGTTCTTAACCCTCTTGAAAATTTGGGAAAAATTGAAGAAATGGTAAATTGGTGCAAATGACCCTAATTGAAGTGAGAAATGGTCAATTGGGACCATTTGTGGTATGTTTGAATTGGTAGAAACTAAGTGCAATTCGGATTGCTTAGGGTCACTATTTTAGTAGCTTGACCTAGGTTTCTTTCAGGGACTAAAACTAAAAATTTACCAACCTAATTGGTGTGAGGCCAATTGAGAATGAAAATAGACACATAATGGCACATTTTTCATTTAGGAACCATGCCCAGAAAATGACATTAATATAGTGAACAATTAGGTCAAACCCGAGTGTAGTGCACTGCCATTGTATCAAAATGACCAAATAAACAGTGTTTGTTCATTTAGCCATAACTTGGGCTATACAGGCCCAAATGACCTGATTTTGGTGGCATTGGAAAGCTATGACAGAGAACTACAACTTTTATGAAGAACACTAACCCAAATTCTGCCCATAACTAATTCAATTGTCCACCCAAAATTAGAGATCTAAAACTCCCAGAACCAAAGTAGGTGCCTAGAAATCCGGGTTAGACCAATCGGGCCAACCATGTTCAAATAGCCATAACTTGGGCTACAAAACTCCAAATAGAGTGATTCAAAAATGGAATTAAAGATAAGACAATAAGGAATAACTTTTATGAAGAAAACTTTGTCAAATTTCCACAGCAACATGACCAATGGAATAGTGCAAAATAGGACATCAAAATTAAAAATTTGAAATTGTGCTTAGGAGACTTAAAATTTGAAGAAATAATCAAAACCAACAAGTTAGGCCCCTAAAATGTGGTATGTGGGTGTAATTGAAATTCTCATACTTATTAAGTATAAGAAAGTCAACATTTTGACTTGAATAGTATCATGAATAGTAACCCCAAACTGCAAATTTTTAAGAATGTCAATTTAAGCATCTTAGGGTTAGAAATAAGTAATTGTGAAATTATTGTTGAATTTATTATACGTTATGATACTAAAACACTGTAAAATTATGTGTGTTTGAATTGTCAATAAATATTTAGTAAAATGTTAAGATAGTTTTGAAACCACAGTGTCATGACCATATATCTAAATGCCTCACTAGCATGCCTAGTGGGAGGAATTAGTTTTGAATTTTAATTCTCTCTCTGACTGAAGTGTTGAGGTGTGTGCCAGTAGAGGAAGAAATTGAATGGGTACCCATAGATTTAGCTAGCTAGCCTTGAGATTCCTTATAAGCCTCTGGCTATTGAGATGAACCTTATACTGATGGCATGATATAATTGTGTATTTTTATGAAATTGTTTTGTGACTTCCGAATGAGAATGTTTGACTAAAAGTATAAATTGTGTTTTGTATCTACATTTCCTTTTCAGTACCATAATTGAATAAATGTGATTTGATTTACACATAAAATTGTATTTCTGTTATGTTGTGCACCATTGAGTCATTGTACGCAGCGATAATTTTTCATTGCTGTCGCAGATAGAGAAACTAGTAGAGCAGCGGAGTGAGCTGCTAAGGATTTCATAACTATTTCTGGACTTTTTGTCAGATATAATCTTATACCCTGATTGTACATGTTTATTTTGATGTAATTAACTATATGTACATTTGTAAATTGGTCATGAGCAGTTGTATAGATTTTGTAATATTATTATTTTAGATTTTCAGATGAAATTTCTGGACTGATGAATGTAACTTAATTTTTCTTTAATGAAATATGTATGAAACTAATTATTACTATTTTCAAAAATATTTGAATTGAAATTTTGAGTTTTGATATTTTGATTTGAATTATGAGAGTTGAGCTAATTTGTGTCGATTTGAGTTGAAATGGTGATTGAGATTTGATGAAGTATTATATTAGAAGTGTTTTCTACATGTAAAATTTTCGGTTTCCTCAAATACAGCCAGTACTTTGCTGAAATTTTTTCAAAATTTACGAAAAAAATAAAAATAGATAAAAATTTTATCAAATCTTTAAATTTCAAGTAAATATTTTAATACCTACTAGAAAAGCTCACCACTTTCAAAAAGTAAAAAAAAAATTATTTTAAAATCCCTTGTAGTGTATTTCATGGGTTATCGATAGACGGAGTCGGTAATTCATTAATTATACTATGAGATCATGTTATGCCTTACAGAAGGGTAAAGTGTGACACTTTCAAAGATCAACAAAATGTGAAAAGATTCATAATTAAATGGGAAACGCATTAGTCTTATGTTACTACAAACATGAAATATTTATTTTTATTTGTATAGTATATTTTCATTTTATTATTGTACCACTAAGTAAAAATTCGTAGCGCGATAGTTTCTCCTTGCGCAAGTCTAAACAATAAGGCCCAGTAGAGATTGACAGGGACTGTTGGGCATAGATCTGTAGTAGAGTCATTGTCACCTCCGCTCTATCATATTGGTATACTACAAGGGCCTCCACATGCATGATCACATTTTTGTAATTAGATACTAAGTGTGTAATTTAATTTTTGAATTGTAAATAATTAAATACATAGTTGTAAATTAATTTTTGAGTTGTAAATAAATATGTACCTTTGTAAATAAATCCAATTGATGTTTGATGATGTGAATGAGTATGAAATGATCATATGGATCATTATAAAACTATGATTGGAAATTATGATTGAGAACGCAATTTGTATTGCCTATTATTGAGCAATTTTTAAATAGGTAAACATTTTAACAGGTCAAATATCAATAAAACAGGGGAAACTCTGACAGTTTATCCGCTTAAAAAAATCCGATTTAAATAAAGATAAACTCAAAATGAATAATGAATAAAGTAAGATATAATAAGGTGCTCCAAC
The DNA here is from genome assembly GCF_030052815.1 of Hevea brasiliensis. Taxonomy (NCBI): domain Eukaryota; kingdom Viridiplantae; phylum Streptophyta; class Magnoliopsida; order Malpighiales; family Euphorbiaceae; genus Hevea; species Hevea brasiliensis. The sequence goes on from NC_079501.1 coordinate 98,066,970, forward strand.
ACAGAATGTAGTATTCTTTACTCGGCTACACTGTAGATCGGGTAAGGGGTGTTACAGAATCTCCAATCGGTTAACAATTGCTTTACTGTCCAGCAACTTCTTCACCCATGGCATATAAACTTTCCTAGTTAGCAACTTCTTTCACCCATGGCATAAGCTTTCCTAGCAACTTCTTCACTAAGAATGTCGACAAAAAAAAAAAAAAAAAAAAAACTGTCAACAAGAAAAAAAAGAAATCACTAGAATGGTCTACTTGAGGATATATTTATTTAAATATATCTCTTCCAACACTCCATAGACTACATAAGACTTGAGAGTATAGCTTGGGGTAAGTTATATAGAAAATGAAATATTCACCTTTGTAGACTTAGAAATTCAAGTCAACTAATGCTTTTGTACCAAATTTTCAATCAAAGCATAAATTATTAAAGGTATGAAAAAGCAATAATAGAAAATAAGATAAATGGAATAAAAAAAAAAGTTAGGTTGTGGTATTTTCCAAATTCCAATTGGAATATTACTATTTGATACCTGTCTTTTTTTTACCAAAAGACTAGGAAGCTTGGCCTTAATATTTTGGAGTATCACGTCACAAGGTGATTTGATAAACTCAACCAACAAAATCACAACACATTATATATATTAAAACTGCATTGCTAAGTTAAAAACTCCCTCGTAAACTTAACAGTTACCTTTTATATTTTCTCATTTTGTTATAGACACTGATGTGTTGTGGTTTTGATTGATTGGGTATATGAAATCATTCCTCGGGGCAACCATTTGAAGCCATTAATTCCAATCTCATGGGCCACACATATATTTTAAATAGTTATGTCTTATAGCAAAATATAAGAGTTACAAATTTATAGCAAAATATGTGTTTGCTTAGAAAAAATTTAGAGATTCTATGTAAATTATTTAATTTTTATCTTTTAAAATTGTTCAAATACTTAATTTTTACTTTATATTAAAATTATTTTATAAACTATATAATAAATATTATCTTTTATTATGTCTTACTAAATATAACCTTATTACACAATCCCCAACATTTCATGCCTCACAGAAGGAGACTATTCATGCCTAGCAGAAGGAGACTATCTAATTCTGGAAACAATTACACAAAAACATAAAAATATTATACCCTTCAAAGAAAATCATCAAGAAATTCATATCATCAGCCTTCCATTCATCCAACCTTGACTGGGCCTTTTTTAAATTTTGCTTAACATCTGCTGCAGTCTCTAGCAACTTTGAATCCTGCATTGAAAACTATAATCAAGAATTAACATAGAAAGCATTGAGATCATGTAATAGAAATTTCAAGTCATTCACATCTCTAAAACAATGAAGCATATTAATTTTCATATTAGCTTACATAATTAATGTTTAAGTTTGCCAATGAGAGCATTCATGAATAATTAATGAGTGATTAGAGAGAGAACTAACCTTCTCATGCATTCCCTTCAAATTTGTTTCTGTGAAGCTTTCTCTTCAGTTGATTTGCCTTAATTGCAACTGTTACCAAAGCTTGTTGTAGACTCTGTCAACTAATTGAAAACAAGCATACCTCCATGAGTCTTTAAAATACAAAATGCTACAAACTCCAACAAATCCGGCCACAAAACCCATTCCTAAACCACTATAGAACCATAGCATTTCGAAGTCATGTTTCCTCGTATTGCCAACCTTTTCAGCTCCTCTAGGCAATTCATCCCCTGAACAATTATTCAATGGAAATCCACGAAGTCCATTGTTGCCAATGTAAATAGATTTGTCATCCAAAGTCTGAAGTTGATTTCCAAAAGGAATTCGTCCAGATAAGTGATTAAATGACAAATTCATGTAACTTAAAAAGTTCAAATTAGAAATGCTGGATGGAATAGAGCCAAAAAGATCATTTTTAGACAAGTCAAGCGATTCTAGTGATTTTAACTTGCCAATGTTCCAAGGGATATGCCCACCTAATTTGTTTTCTGATAGATTCAGGTTTTGTAAACCTGAAAGAGTCATCAACTCCTTTGGAATGTTTCCAGCAAACTTATTTCCTGAAAGGTCAATGGAATAGAGAAATCGAAGTGTACTAGTATATTCACGCTCTATTCCTTTGACATAAACCAGAACATTCTCACTATAGCCATCTTCTTCAAAAGGCACTCTAGGGTAATAGTCCCATAGTCCTTTGTTTTCAGGCATAGCAATTGCAGTAAAATTGCCAAAACAAGTAGGAATGGTTCCAGTCATCATGTTGTTTGCCAAGTTCAATATGCGAAGAGAAGCAAGGTAGCAAAGCTGCTGAGGAATCTCACCTTGAAATTTATTGGAGTGAACACTGAGTACTTTCAAAGAAGATAGGCTTTCACCTATCCATGAAGGCATAAAACCATTAAAAGCATTCATACTAAGATCAAGAGTCTCCAAGTATTCTAGATTCCGTAACGAAATTGGGATCTGTCCTTGAAGATTATTGTTTTGCAAATGCTGGGAAATAAGAAACTGTTGGGAACCCAAAGACATTGGAACACGGCCATTCAGGATATTACTTGAAAGATCAATCACCGTTAAACGTTGCAAATTTCCCCAACATGAAGGTATTCGTCCTGGCAGAAGATTTTTCGAAAGATGGAGAATGTCTAAAGATTCAATCCTGCATAAAGAAGCTGGAATGGTACCATTCAAATTGTTGCTGGAGAGGGATAACAATCGCAGTCTTGGCATTATTTTGCTGGTCTTCTGGGGAATCTGGCCGCGGAGCAAGTTGCTGGATATATCCAATATGCTTGCATCAGAATGAAAATGGGTTAAAGAACCCTCAAACATGTTAGATTTCAATAATATAAACCTATAATATGCATCATAAGATGTGTTTAATTTTCTCAATTTTGGTAAGGTTCCAAAAATCTGATTATAAGATAGATCCAATCCTATAATATTGGAAGAAATGTTTTCAAACCAGTCAGGGATGCTGTCTGAGATGCTTGCATTAGACATTAGTAAATATGCGATGCACTTTTGTGTCTTGAGCCACTGAGGAAACCAAGGCCCTAATTTGCACGATGATAAATCAATCGAGGAAAGTTGGAAAGGAGGCACCCATTTGAGATCAATGTCAAAAACTAAAGAATTCCCACTCATAATCAACTCACTCAAGCCCCTAATTTTTAACAAGTGAAGTTCAGAAACTTTCCCATGCAATGAATTCTGACTGAAATCTAATATTTCTAGGTTGTAAAGCTGTCCAATTGATACAGGAATTGGACCCCAGAAAGAGTTGTGAGAAAGTAGAAGAAATTTGAGGCATTTAAATTGTCCCAAGTTATTTGGAAGACTACCAGAAAATGAATTGTTCAAAAGATACAGATACTGTAAACTATTCTGGATGCAACTGGATGAGTTGCCGAAAGGTCCGGAAATCTCACCGCTGAACTTGTTGGATTCCAAGTGTAGCTCACTCAAATTGCAAAGCTTGTTCAACGTTTTGGGTATGTTGCCTTCCAGAGAATTATAAGACAGATCAAGGAAAGCAAGAGAATTAAGATTACAGATCTCAGTTGAAAGAGAGCCTCGGAAAGAACTATAACTCAGATAAAGATGTTGAAGGTTGGGGACATTAAATAACCAGCTGGGGATTGTGGAATTAAAGTTGTTCCCTCTAAGGTAGAGAACCTCAAGAGATGTAAGATTGACATGTGAAACATGACCAGTGATGGAAAGCTGACAATTAGATAAAAATAATTCTAGTAGAGAAGGAAGCATGTTTATTGACTGCAACCAATTGTCACACTTGTCCAGGAGCACACCCTCCATGTTCAAGTATTTCAAAGAAGACGCAAAATGGAGACTGTCAATTGCCAATTCATTATTCGCACTGAGATCAAGATACTGCAAGCTTGAAAGGTTTCCAAGATGAAGGGAAACCTTTCCCTGGAAGGAGGCCCGGGAAAGGTCAAGCTTAACGACATGACCTGTTATGTTCTCGCAAATGACTCTTTCCCATCTGCAGCAGTCATCTCCGACCCATGACAGCAACGAGTTTCAACTGTCGATGGCGAGGCTTGCCTTGAACTTGACAAGAGCTTCTCTTTCAATCTTGATACAGCTTCCATTGAAATTAGCTCCACTGCAGCAGAACAAAGCGCTTTGAAGTAGAATAAGCATGGCAAGAATCTTAACAACTGTGACAGCTGATGTTCCCATCACTTCTCAATTCAAAGAAAGAAACTTATTCTATTAGATTTTAGATACTAATTAATAGCTATTACATAAACTTATTGCTGGGATATCTTCTACAGAAGCACTGAGTCTCCAATCGATTAACAACTGGTATAGTGTCCAGCAAAGTCAAGAATGGTGTAACACTTTCCTTGCAACTTCCCCACTTAGAATGCCCACAGAAAAATTCAGCTGAATGGTCTACATGAGAATTATTTATTCGAATGTATCCCCTCCATCATCGCTCCATTGACTACACAAGACTTGGGGCAAGTTTCTTGGCCCTTACAGATAATAGACTTTGAAATATTCATCCCTGTAGACTTAGAAATTGAAGTCATGCAATGCCTTTGGTGCCAAATTTCCAATTAAGGCATAAATTATTCCAGTTGCTGTCAACTTTGCTGGGATGAATTCCATTGCTCTCAACAAGAAAAACTCTCAATGTTGGAAACTTTCAATTACTCTTGAAAGTTGGATTTGATTTCTAATAATTTTATTTAAAACTCTTTAATTAGGGTTAGTTTAAAAATAAAACCTTTTATAATTTTTTTTAAATAAAACTTTAATAAAATATTTATAAGTTATAGTGAATTTTTTTAATTTTATCAATTATATATTCAGCTTTTCAATTTCAAATTTGAAGGGAATATGTTATCATTCTCAAATTGCCACCACAGTATAAACTTCAATGATAAAAAATTCACATAAAAAAAATTTATCTAAATTTAATTTGTTATAAATTTAAAAAATAAAATACATAAGAAAATTTATATGTTATATTTTAAATTTATGATAAATAAGTATGTAAAAAAATTTACATAAAATATATTTAAAAGGGGAGGACATGAAAATTTGGTTTTTCTATTATTTGTTTTTAAATATTTACTAAATTTTTAGACAGAATTAATATGGTTGATATTATTAATAATTATAAAAAAATTATACTTCTGTATATAAAGATGGCATAGTATGTGGAAGAAAAATACTAATTTATCCCGTCACATTCTTTTCAGCAATGGATCATTTACCTGAGATTTGCAAATAATCTATTTCTTTAGTTGGTTTGTAGCTTTCTTTGGCATTTATTTGAAATGACATTTTGTCTGATTTTTATTATTTAATATTTACCCTATCCTTATCAATTATAATCCAAGGTGATATGTGTTTTTACCTTTTTCTCCTTTATTCTTATCTTCAAAATTGACAAAAAGAAGGAAACAAAATTAGAAAAAAAATATCATATCTTAATCCTGAATTTTTTTTTTTTTTTTAAGAAATTGGGGAGTAAAGACTAAATATAAATCTATCAGTGAATTATAAATCTTTAGTTATTAAATTAAATTAGACTAAATAATAAGTGTCTGATTGATATTGTGGTTAAAGGGCTAAATTTATTTTTTAATAAAAAAATCATTTTAAATATTACTAAAAAAATATTTTAAAAAACTATTTTATTTTTTATTTTTATTATTAAAATTTATTGATTTTAAATTATTTCTTAATATTTTTAATTAATATATTTTAAAAATATTTTTCTCAATATTAGTTGCTAATGTAAAACAAATTTTAATTTTCGTTAATTAATTGTTCTAATTAGTTAAAATTTGTATTTTAAGTTGTCAGGTGCATTTTCAAATATGATTTGGGAACAAAGTCATTGAAATTTAAGGGTCTCTTTGATTTTTTAATTACTGTTTTTCATTTCTCAAAAATAAAAACTGTTTATTGATTTGGTCTCCATATTTTAGAAAACGATTTACTAATTATGCTATGAATAATGTAGACAATTTATAAAACAAAAAAAAAAAGATTTACTTTAACTTTTAAATTATGGGTTAATAGTTAAGTACTAAAAGTATTTATGAATCTAAATAAACCTTCAAAATTTAAAAAAAAAATCAAATTTTAAAAATAGGCCATATAAACCTTTTTAGTATTTTGGAGAAAATAATCACTTTAACTTTTAAAAATAATTAAAAGCCAAAGGTTCAAATTAGCCCATAAAGTATATTCAAAAGTACAATTAAACCTTTAAAGAAAATTTGGTGTAATTGAACCCTCAATGTTTTTAAATGAATCTAATAAACTCAAAATTAACAGAGTTTATCTTCTGTTAGAACTATTCAAAAGAAGATTAGAAGTCAAACATAACAAGCATATTTCATTGAGGAAATTCAATGTTCAAGAGTCTTGCATGTTAATAGCTCTTCACCTTAGAGGAAACTTAACATGATTTGTTCATATGAACTCAAGAAATGTATTATATTTGATTTATTCAAAATCTAGTATTTTATGAAACTTCCAATACAATCAGATGCCATAGATACATATGGAAACAAGTAGATACAAGTAAACCATAGGAAAAGGTTACAAAATCTTACAAAAAATGAGCCAAAAATATTTAAATAAGTAACCAATCAGTAGCATAAGTTGAAATCCATAGCATTACTTGAAACATATTTACCAAGTAACAAGCTTGTTATTTTTATGTGGCTTGAATTTTGAATTTGTTTTCATAAACTCGAATTATAATCCAACCCAAAGGCTTCGCGCTGTGACCCGATTAGGATAAAAACTTAGTCCCGCAGTATGGACTAGTATAAATATTGTAATATTATGCCTTTTGTGGTAGAGTTGTGAAATATTCAGGAAGCACACTAGGGTTAGGGTTTGAGAGTTCTAAGTGATTGTATTTGCTTTTTCATCATAGTAAAACTTTTTCTCTTATCTTATCCGTAGATGTAAATCTTACGGTCAAACCATTTTAAATCCGGTGTTATTCTTCTTCTCTTTTCTATATTGTGTGATTGTGTGATTTGTGTATATGTCTTAAATTTGTGTGCCTGACATAACAAAGCTCAATCCCTTAATCACCACTTCATGAAATAGAATTATTTCTTGCATTTCATCAAACACCTTATGTGCAAACTCTATTCCTCCTTTGCCATAGAAGTACCTTGAGTGCTAATATTATCCATTTGTCTGCCTTTCTCATTTTTCAACTCTTTTTCACTAATTGAAGGATCCTCTTGTTTAGCCGATGCTTTGATTCCTCTTCTAACTAATCCCCACCCTGAAACAACAAAGCCAAAAAAGAAAAGAGAAAGGAAAAATAAGAAGATGAAAGAATAATTACCTCTTGTAGGTCATTTGTCAAAGCATCAATTAAATAATTAGAACCTAAAGTGCAAACAGCCAATTGTATAGATGTGATACAATAAGTTCCAATAAGACTTGATAGGAAAATGTATTTTTTTTAAGAGAAAACATCACTAATATTAATCAAATAATGGATAAACAAGTTCACCATTTTCCTACATCTCTTTTTGATAGCTTGGTTCTCAAGCTAAATCTCATACATGATCTCTAATGACTTTATAAATAGCCTTCTCACATCCAAATTTCTTTCTACCATCATGTCAAAAATTGTTTTGTCCAACATACAATAGTCTCTTTCAATTGAGAAAATGAGCCAAAACTTGAATCAATGAAGTGAATAATCTTGAACCAAACATAAAAGACATTTTCCTCAACTAGAATACCCATCCAAGTTCATATAAAAAGTGAAGAACTTCCTCCTTATATGAAGTTAAGAAATGGAGAATCTCATACATAATTCAAGAATCAAGAACAATGAACTCAAACCTCTTCGACAAGCATATCATTGCCAAAGGAAGAAGTTGTAGCTCTTTGACAAGTTGTTGCTCACCCACCATGGCTCTGCTCTCTTTTAATGGAAGTGGCAATGGTTTAACAGTTACTAACAGCTGTTTGGGTCACGTGCTCACGTGACTCAAAAATTGATTCTAATTGCCTATTTTTAATAGTATAGGGGTTTAGAAGTTTCATTTAAAAATTATGGGAGCCTAATTGTGCCCAAACTTTCTTTAGGAGCTTATTGATAAGTTTTTCTTTACCAATGATTTAAAAAACTTCATTATGGGTTCATCATTGTCACGACCCAACCTATGGGCTGGACCGGCACTAGGACCTAAGCCAGCCTAAAGCCCCCGAGGCTAGTAGTAAGCCTAACTATTCCTCAATCCAACTCTAAGGCCCATTTGGGCCCAATTTCAAGAATTCAACCGGACAGAGTCCGGCCATAAAATGGACCTTTCAACGGGGAGTTTTTGACTCACCCGACCTGTAAACAAAATATATATTCAATTGGGGAGCTCAGCTCACCCTCCACATACTCAATGTCATAAAAATAAATGGGAGCTCAGCTCCCTCATCCAGTCCATCAAACATGCATGTAATTATACGCTTACAGGTCCAACATGATAATAATATTACAGACCCAAATCAAATAAATACTTCTAACACATGCGAAAATTCTAGGAGTTAATAAAATTACACAAATATTAATAAATAACCTATCGAAGGAGAAAAGCAGGTTAACCACAATAAAATCCTCCTGTAGCCTGAAAAATAATGAACAGGAGTGAGCATTCGACTCAGAGAGTAAAATATCAATTTTAACCATAATCTTTATAACTATCTAAAATTAATGCACCCTGTAGAGTGAAATGCAATATCAGCAATATTTTCACCTCATAACAGTAAAAAGGTAATTTGGAGTACTCACACACCCGATAATGTCAAACAATACATATATGGGAGCTGATCCCTCATACAGCTCACTTAATCCAACCTGTGCCAGCAAAGAACTCAGCTCGGACTTCCACTTAAATAACCAAATCGGAGTCCCAGCGAAGAACTCAAGCCGTGTCTACCCCGAAGGACCGGGTCCCAGCGAAGATCTCAAGCCGTGTCTACCCGTCCTATCCATAATCAACACCACATCACGCGCACGCCAACGCACGCACACTGCTCCAAATTACCACAACAACATTCATGGCACTTTAACAGTTGTGAATGCAACATAAAACGTGCCTAGAGTTTAACTACATCGATACATACGTATAAGTGATGCATGGGCATGCTTAAACATATAATAATATCGAAATTACAATTAAAATTAATATTTTACGCACAGACTTGATAGCAATCACTGTGGCGGCTGGGTGTAGGAAGAAGGCTGTCTCAGCTCACCTGACAATTTTATTACAATCATTTAATAAATTTGACTCAATACAAACTAAGAAAAGACCAAATACGTCCTAAGTCATGCCGAAAATCCGGCAGAGTCTCCCCTATACCTAGGACCTATCCAACCTGTAAAAGGGCTCAAAACGCACTTCTATATTCACAATTCATACACTCACAACTCAATCACATCACACAGTCTCTCCTGGGCCCATCCAAACAGTCCTCAATCACAATATGTAAATTTACAGTTTAGTCCTTATAATTGATTATTTTTGCAAAAACTGCCCAAATAAGCTCTAAAAATTTTAAAACTTTGCCCATTTAGTAATATTACTAGGCTATTGCAAAAAGAATCATAATTTTCTAAGCTACTATGAATATTTTATGGATTTTTAATCCCATTTAAGTACTAGAAAATTTTGAAAAAGTAAGGTTCGGGTTTACCTATGCCGATTCCGACTTCGGAGACGCGCTCGGGACATCTGAAAATGGTGGGGTAGCCAAAATCTCGATCCAATTCGAAGACCTTTTCGGTAGCCGGTCTGTCTGGCCGGAAATTCACAGACCCGGACAATCGTCGAATTTCCGAGAATTAAAGATACGTACACGAATCCCACAACAAGGGGGTTAGCACATAAATTTATGAAATTTTCTAAGCTTATTTAATGCTCGAAAAAATACTACGAAGTTTCGTGGGACCCATCGAAAAACGGTGTTGGAAAATTTTGAAATTTATATTGCCGCGAAGTTCTCGACGAGTGGAGTGCTCTGTACTCTCGGTTTTCTCGTGGGGTTCACGGTTTGTGAGAAATCTAGCCCAAAAGTCAAAATGGGCTAAAACTTCCCGGACAAAAATTGGACAAACCGCTAGATGGATTTTGGTGTTCTTGGTGTTTATGGAAAGCTCTCGAGGTGTAGATGGGTTTAGACACAAATGGTGGCCGCCCAAATGGTGGAAGACGGCGGTGCGGCGCCGTGCGTCGCATCGCTTCGCAACGTTCACGGCGTTCCAGCGCGGTGAGTGGGTGGCTAGGAGGCGACCGCGGTGGGTGGCTGGGAGGCCTTTGGCCGTGAAGGGAGGTGGGAGGAGAGAGAAAATGGGAGAGAGAGAGAGAGAGAGAGAGGAAGGAGAACGCGCGCGGGAAGAGGAGAAGAAGAAGAAAAGGAGCTGGCCCGATTCGGCCGGTCCGATCCGGTCCGGTTCGATTCGGCCGGTTCGATTCAGGATATAAAATCTTAAATTTTTACTCTGCCTTGGGACCAAAAACGAGGTCTAAAAATTTCGAAAAAATTCTAGAAAACTCAGAAAAATTTGTAGAATCCAAATATATTTTTAATTTTACCACGTGGTCTTTAAATTAATTTTTAAAAATCATCAAAGTTTATATTTTCGGAAAATCAAACCCGATTTCTAAAATCCGAAAAATTTCAAATAATTTCCTAAAATTCAAATAAAATAAAATATCAATATTTACCCAAAATAATAAATTTAAAAATTAGGGGTGTTACATTCTTCCCCCCCTTACAGAAAATTCGTCCTCGAATTTTTACATAAGGCAGAGTAAAGTACAAGATTACACATTGAATAGATAAGGGTACTTGATACGCATGTCCCGTTCTGACTCCCAGGTGCACTCTTCCACTGACTGTCTCATCCACAAAACCTTAACCATAGGGATCTGTTTTGATCTTAGCTGCCTCACTTGGTAGTCCACTATGGCTATAGGTTGCTCCTCAAACGTCAAGTTTTCTTTTAGCTCTATTACATCCGGCTGTAGTACATGAGAAGGATCAGGAATGTATTTCCTGAGCATGGAGATGTGAAACACAGGATGAACATGAGAAAGGTTGGGTGGTAGCTCCAACCTGTAGGCAACTGCTCCAACTCTATTAGTAACCTCAAAAGATCCAATACACTGAGGTGCCAACTTGCCCTTCTTTCCAAATCTCATTACTCCCTTCAGGAATACGTAGTCGCCTACTGCAAACTCTACATCCCTCTGTCTGGGGTCTGCATAACTTTTCTGCCTACTGAAAGCTGTTTTCAATCGTTCCCTGATTAAAGGAACTATCTTTGAAGTGTACTGCACTAGGTCTATATCATACACCTTCGCTTCTCCCATTTCCGTCCAACACAGAGGAGACCTACACTTTCTTCCATATGGTGCTTCATAGGGTGCCATCCCTATGCTGGAATGGTAACTGCTGTTGTAGGCAAACTCCACCAAAGCTAGCTGATCATCCCATTGACCTCCAAAATCCAAAACACTCATGCGAAGCATGTCTTCCAGTGTTTGGATTGTCCTTCAATTTGTTAAATGCATGCGAGGGTGGAAAGCAGTACTAAAGTTCAACTGTGTGCCAAGTGCCTCCTGCAACTTTCTCCAAAACTGAGAAGTGAACTAGGGCCCTCTGTCAGATATTATGAAAGTAGGAACTCCATGCAATCTGACTATCTCTTGAATGTAGAGTCGGGCGTACTGTGCCATAAAATATGTAGTCTTCACAAGCAAGAAATGAGCTGATTTAGTTAGGTGGTCTACAATTACCCATATCGAGTCATATCCTCGCATGGTACGAGGCAACCCAGTCACAAAATCTATAGTAATCATTTCCCACTTCCATTCTGGGATAGGGAGCTCTTGCAGCTTCCCTGACGGTCTCTGGTGTTCAAACTTCACCTTCTGACAAGTCAAGCACTTGGACACAAAGTCTGCTATGTCTTTCTTCATGCCATTTCACCAATAGCTATCTTTCACATCATGGTATATCTTAGTGGAGCCTGGGTGGACATTGTATAGTGTATAGTGTGCCTCTCGCATGATTTCATTTCTGAGATTATCCACATCGGGCACACATATCCTAGAACCTTGCACTAGGGCGCCATCATTGGCAAATCCAAACTCACCACCTTCACCCTGCGGTACTCTTTCTATGATCTTCATCAATTGTTGGTCTTTGTGCTGGGAAACTCTAACTCTGTCTCGCAAGTCTGGCCTCACTGAAAAATGAGCCAACAATACCCCCTCATCTGAAAAGATCTAGGATTAAACCTTGATCCATCAACTCATGTACTTCCTGAATCAACGGTCTCTTCTCTGCTGAAATGTGCACCAAACTGCCAGAAGATTTTCTGCTCAAAGCATCTGCTACTACATTGGCCTTCCCAGGGTGGTACTGGATGGTGCAATCATAGTCCTTTAGAAGCTCCATCCATCTCCTTTGTCTCAAGTTTAAATCCCTCTGTTGGAAGATGTACTTCAAGCTCTTGTGGTCAGTGTATATCTCGCACACTTCACCATACAGATAGTGTCTCCAGATTTTTAGTGCAAATACTACAGCCGCCATTTCCAAATCATGGGTGGGGTAGTTCTGCTCATGCCTCTTTAGCTACCTTGAAGCATAAGCCACTACTTTTCCATTCTGCATCAAAACACACCCTAAGCCAACTTTGGAGGCGTCACAGTACACGGTATATCCTTCACCACTCATCGGTAGTGTCAACACCGGGGTGGTGGTTAGACACTCTTTAAGCTTTTGGAAACTCTCCTCACAGTCATCTGTCCAAATGAATGGAACATTCTTCCGACTTAACTTAGTTAGGGGAGCTACTATCCTGGAAAAATCTTGCACAAAACGCCTATAGTAGCCAGCTAGACCCAGAAAACTTCGCACCTCAGTGACTGTTGTAGGCCTAAGCCAATCAGTTACAGCTTTAATTTTCTTAGGATCCACTTGAATACCTTCACTAGAAACCATGTGTCCCAAGAATGAGATGCTTTCTAGCTAAAATTCATATTTTGAAAATTTGGCATATAGCTGGTGCTCCCTCAAAGTCTGCAACACCATCCTCAAGTGCCACACGTGTTCTTCCTCGGTCCGAGAGTATACCAAAATGTCATCTATGAATACGATGACAAAACGGTCCAAGAATGGCCTGAACACCCTGTTCATCAAGTCCATGAAGGCTGCTGGTGCATTAGTGAGTCCAAAAGACATCACCAAGAACTCATAATGACCATATCTTGTCCTAAATGCCATTTTGGACACATCCTCATTCCTGATTCTCAACTGATGGTAGCCTGATCGCAGGTCTATCTTGGAAAAGAATCTAGCCCCTTGGAGCTGATCAAACAGATCATCGATCCGAGGAAGTGGATACTTGTTCTTCACAGTCACCTTGTTCAGCTGTCTATAGTCAATACACAACCTCAATGACCCATCTTTCTTTCTCACAAATAGAACAGGAGCGCCCCAGGGTGAAGTGCTCGGACATATAAAACCCTTGTCCAAAAGCTCCTGTAGTTGCTCCTTTAGCTCTTTCAATTCTGCTAGCGCTATCCTATAAGGCAGCATTGATATGGGGTTTGTACCCGAAATAATATCATTGCAGAACTCTATTTTCCTTTCTGGTGGCAACCCAGGAAGCTCCTCATGGAAGACATCCATGAATTCTCTGACAATAAGAACATTTTCTATATTGACACCTTCTACAGATGTATCTCTCACCAATGCCAAATACCCTTGACATCCACGCCTCAACATTTTTCTAGCACTAATTGCTGATACCAAATTATATGGAGCCACGCTCCTGTCACCATCAAAACTAAACTCTTCCACACCAGGTATGTGGAAATACACCTTTTTGTTCCTGCAGTCTAAAGTGGCATAATGAGTTGCCAACCAATCCATCCCCAAGATTACATCGAAATCTATTACTGGTAGAGGAACCAAGTCTGCTGGGAGGATCTTTCTATCCACTACTACTGGGCTACCCGGAAAAAACATATCTACATCTATGTTGTCACTAAGTGGGGTAGCTACAGACAAAGGGCATTCTAAAGTTGTACGATTTCTACCCAATCTCATGGCAAACACAGGGGAGACAAATGAGTGCGTAGCACCCGGATCTATCAAAACACGAGCCTCATAAGAACAAACTAGAAGAATACCTGCTACAACTGCATTGGGAGCCTAAGCATCCTGGTGGGTGAGGGTGAAAACCCGAGCTTAACTCTGAGTGGCAGAACCCTGATACTGACTTCTACCTCCTGATCTGCCTCCAAATCCATGTCCTCCTTATCCTCGCCCCACATCGACTGATCGCCGCCATGCCGAAGCACCAGGATACAACTAACGAGGAACATTTGCAACAGAATCCTGTGACCCCATCTGTGGCTCACTGAACACGGGGTATTCCCTAGCAAAGTGACCTTGTTGGCCACATCTGAAGCATACTCCTGAACCCATCATACAAGGTCCTGAATGTCCTCTCCCACACTATGCACAAGGTGCCAAGGAGGATCCTGAACTGCACTGTAACTATCAGTACTCGAACCGTGACCACCGCTGATCCGCACTAGTCTGAACCCTCGAGATTTGTGTCTAAAACCACTCCTCTCATTTCTGCTTCTTCCTCTGTAATTAGTTTGGCCACCACTATCCGGAGCACCCATGTGGGGAACACCTGAAGAACCCTCTGCTCTATTTTTCTTTGCCCTTCCGCTGTCATCCACAACATAGCTAATCTCAATCTGTCTGATTCGATCAACCACCACATCAAAAGACTGATCACACATCATGGCCAGGTTTGCATACCTCCTGTCAAGCCCCTTTAGGAACCTCTTTACCTTCATAGTTTCGGTAGCTACTGCTGTAGGGGCATACCTGCTCAATTCCAGAAATTATGTAGTATATTAATCTACAGACCTGCCATTCTGTCTTAAGGCCTCAAAGGCCCACTGCTTTTGATCTCTGAAGCTTTCTGGCACAAATCGATTGATGAACAATTCCACAAATTGAGTCCACGACAAACCCTCCATCTGAGGTAATGTGTAGTCATTCATCCATTGTTTAGGCATAGGCCCCATGATATGCTGCATACACTCTAAAAGTCTCCTATCAGTCAACTGCAACTCTATTTCTGCTTGTCTATAGGAATCCAAAAACCGATGGGCATCGTCTGACATATCATAAGTACCAGGCACCAATTTCTTGAAATTGATTATCTGTTTGTAAGACTCCTCTCTTGGTGCGGTGGACTGCTGCTGCTGTGGGGGGTGAATCATATACTGCTCCATCATATCAATGATCCTCTGCAAACCAGCTAGAGTAGCTACCATTGGGTCCATGGGACCCTATGCCATAAAAGACTGATCTTGAATTGGTGGTGGCTGCTCCTTTACTTGAGCAGCTCTAGGCCTCCTACCCCGCCTTCTCGGGGCAGGCGCCTCATCCTGTGCTGACACCTCGTCAGACACATCTGGTTTTGGTGCAGTGGCAGCTCTCCTACTTCTTTGCATTTTCTTGAAATTCAGCAGCATTAGCCCACAAAATTCAAAACAGCGTGTTACACAGCTCTATAGACTTGTATTTATACATAATTATATGAAGCAGAAACCAGAAGCAAAGATGACAATACAAGACGAATGTGGACCCTATTTTCCACATGTAACTCCTAGTAGACTCTTCCCAACACTTTAGACAAACATTCCCTAAGAATCTAGAACCTAAGCTCTGATACCATATTTGTCATGACCCAACCTATGAGCCAGACGGGCACTAGGACCTGGGCCAGCCTAAAGCCCCCGAGGCCAGTAGTAAACCTAACTATTCCTCAATCCAACTCTAAGGTCCATTTGGGCCCAATTTCAAGAATTCAACCGGACAGAGTCCGGCCATAAAATGGACCTTTCAACGGAGAGTTTTTTACTCACCCAACCAGTAAACAAAATATATATTCAATTGGGGAGCTCAGCTCACCCTCCACATACTCAATGTTATAAAAATAAATGGGAACTCAGCTTCCTCATCCAGTCCATCAAACATGCATGTAATTATACGTTTACTGGTCCAACATGATAATAATATTACAGACCCAAATCAAATAAATACTTCTAATACATGCGAAAATTCTAGGAGTTAATAAAATTACACAAATATTAATAAATAACCTGCGAAAGAGAAAAGCAGGTTAACCACAATAAAATCCTCATGTAGCCTGAAAAATAAAGAACAGGAGTGAGCGTTCGACTCAGAGAGTAAAATATCAATTTTAACCATAATCTCTATAACTATCTAAAACTAATGCACCCTGTAGAGTGAAATGCAACATCAGCAATATTTTCGCCTCATAACAGAAAAAAGGTAATTTGGAGCACTCGCACACCCGATAATGTCAAACAATATATATATGGGAGCTGATCCCCTATACAACTCTCTTAATCCAACCTGTGCCAGCAAAGAACTCAGCTCGGACTTCCACTTAAATAACCAAATCGAGGT
Organism: Hevea brasiliensis; assembly: GCF_030052815.1. Lineage (NCBI taxonomy): Eukaryota > Viridiplantae > Streptophyta > Magnoliopsida > Malpighiales > Euphorbiaceae > Hevea > Hevea brasiliensis. The sequence goes on from NC_079501.1 coordinate 98,083,521, forward strand.
CCCAGCGAAGAACTCAAGCCGTGTCTACCCGTCCTATCCATAGTCAACACCATATCACACGCACGCCAACGCACGCACACTGCTCCAAATTACCACAACAACATTCATGGCACTTTAATAGTTGTGAATGCAACATAAAACGTGCCTAGAGTTTAACTACATAGATACATACATATAAGTGATGCATGGGCATGTTTAAACATATAATAATATCGAAATTACAATTAAAATTAATATTTTACTCACAGACTTGACAGCAATCACTGTGGCGGCTGGGCGAAGGAAGAAAGCTGTCCCGGCTCACCTGACAATTTTATTACAATTATTTAATAAATTTGACTCAATACAAACTAAGAAAAGATCAAATACATCCTAAGTCGTGCTGAAAATCTGGCAGAGTCTCCCCTATACCTAGGACCTACCCAACCTGCAAAAGGGCTTAAAACGCACTTCTATATTCACAATTCATACACTCACAACTCAATCACATCACACAGCCCCTCCTGGGCTCATCCAAACAGTCCTCAATCACAATATATAAATTTACAGTTTAGTCCTTATAATTGATCATTTTTGCAAAAACTGCCCAAATAAGCTCTAAAAATTCTAAATCTTTGCCCCGCGGTCCTTAGCAATATTACTAGGCTAATTGCAAAAAGAATCATAATTTTCTGAGCTACCACGAATATTTTATGGATTTTTAATCCCATTTAAGTACTAGAAAATTTCGAAAAAGTAAGGTTCGGGTTTACCTATGCCTATTCCGACTTCAAGGACACGCTCGGGACGTCTGAAAATGGTGGGGTAACCAAAATCTCGATCCAATTCGGAGACCTTTTCGGTAGCCGGTCTATCTGGCCGGAAATTCACAGACCCAAACAATCGTTGAATTTCCGCGAATTGAAGATACCTACACGAAGCCCACAACATGAGGGTTAGTACATAAATTTACGGAATTTTCTAAGCTCATTTAATGCTCGAAAAAATACTATGAAGTTCCGTGGGACCCACCGAAAAATGATGTCAGAAAATTTTGAAATTTATATTGCCGCGAAGCTCTCGACGAGTGGAGCGCTCTGGTACTCTCAGTTTTCTCGTGAGATTCACGGTTTGTGAGAAATTTAGCATAAAAGGTCAAAATGGGCTAAAACTTCCCGGACAAAAATTGGACAAACGGCTCGATGGATTTTGGTGTTCTTAGTGTCTATGGAAAGCTCTCGAGGTGTAGATGAGTTTAGACACAAGACCCGGCCCAAATGGTGGCCGGATTGGCCTGAAGACGGCTACGCGTGTCGCATGACGCTTGCTGCCCAGCGCGCCGAAATGGGTGGTGGGAGAGCGCCACCGACGGGCCGGGTGGCTGGGAGGCGGGCCTGGGCGAGGAGGTGGGAGGAGAGAGAAAACGGAAGAGAGAGAGAGAGAGGAAGGAGAACGCGCGCAGGAAGAGGAGAAGAAGAAGAAAAAGGAGCCGGCCCGATTCGGCCAGTCCAATCCGGTCCGGTTCGATTCGGCCGGTTCGATTCAGGATACAAAATTTTAAATTTTTACTCTGCCTTGGGACCGAAAACGAGGTCCAAAAATTTCGAAAAAATTCTAGAAAACTCAGAAAAATTTGTAGACTCTAAATATATTTTTAATTTTACCACGTGGTCTTTAAATTAATTTTTAAAAATCATCAAAGTTTATATTTTCAGAAAATCGAATCCAATATCTAAAATTGGAAAAATTTCAAATAATTTCCTAAAATTCAAATAAAATAAAATATCAATATTTACCCAAAAATAATAAATTTAAAAATTAGGGGTGTTCAATCATTTTGTTGTAGTTTTTATAGACAAGTTTTTCAAACTATTCAATAAAAAATAACTTTTTAATCTACTCTAAGATACAGTAGATTTTTGTTAGGATATTGTAAATTAAATAAAAAAAATTACTGATAAAGATTTCATGCACTAAAAGATCTTTATTCATAACTTTGATTGGATTTAAATTAGATGCAAATTATAGTTAAGTTTTTTTATCTGTTTTTGGAAGTTAAAGAGCTTATTTGTGCCAATAACTTATTTTATCTATTTTTAAAAATTCAAAATACTTACTTGCTCTTTTTTAAAAGTTGAAGTACTTAATTAAACCCAACAACACTTTAAGAGCTCATGTGATTATTTAAAATAACTTAAAGGGTCTAAATAGATCTTTTATCTTGTAAGAAATAAAAAATTTCCATAATACATTAATTTTTTATAAAAAAAAAGACACTATAAATCACCAAAAATCAAATCGTAAATTACTCATTGTCATCAAAATCAATTAATAATTATAAGATATTAATCTCGTAATTTCTTTGAAGAGATTTTACAATCACATAAATATAAAATTTTTAAATTAAAAATTAAGAAATAAAGTCTTGACAAAAAAAATTAAAAAATAACAAATGGAATAAAAAATAATAAATGTTTAAAATGAGGGACAAGAAAAAAATAGAAACCAACTTAAAAATAGCAACCATAAAATGGAAATCATGATATGTGGTTTCCAAAAGTTCAATATTACACTCTTACAACTAATATCAAGCTCATTAATATTTAATATCAAATATATAAACTTTAAATGAATAATATTTAAAAATGTGAAATCTTAAATTTAATAGCAATTAATATTGGTAAATACATGATGAATTTTTAAATTTACCTCAAAAGAAAATTTCTACCCTAAGACATTTTCAAAAGTAATTTTCATATTTCTTTTAATAGAAGGCTAACCCCTCAACGTGCAAAGTGAGACATTCTTAGATTGTTTACAAATTGAACACTTAATCAATTTATGGAGTGTAACGCTTGTTTACCGTTACGCTAGATCCACTTGGATTTTAAATATTTCACTTTAATAATATTTTATTCTATTAAAATTTAAATTTATATTAATTAAAGATTTAATTTTACTTTTAAATTTATATATTTATAAAGATTTGTCATTGACATTCAAAATAAAATGAAAAAGAGAAGTAATCAAGCATTATCAAAAATCTAAATCATATGATATTTTGAAGCTAAAAAAATACATGATATTTTCTGAAATTTTCTTGGGAAATAATTTTGTTTACGTTACCTACTACCCGGGGAAGGTGTCACTCATGAGCAGACCCTTATCTGGAAAGTAAAGATAAGAAAAGGCCAAAATAGAAAATAAGATATATATATATATATATATATATATATATATATATATATATATAAGAAGAAGGAGGAGGAGGAGAAGGAGGCAGGTAGTGTTGGTTTCCAAATGGGATATTACCATTAGATACCTTTCTTTTTCTGACCAAAATTAAAAAGGACCCATTTGAAACCATTAATTCCAATCTTGTGGGCCACAATTAACGGTTATATATAGTTTTATGAATCATAAATTTTATTTTTTTTAACATAAAGTTGTGAAACTCAAATTAAATATATCATATGAGCAATATACATTCAGTAATTAAAATTTGTCTGGCTAAATTTTATGATTCATAAATATGATCAATTATATTTAAAAAAATTAATATAAAATTAATTAAATTTAATTTTATATAAGTGATGCTACTCACTTGAATGAATGATACTCGCTCAGGTAATGATACTCGCTTAGGTAACGTTCATCCAACTACATTCCCCCCAATAAGTGATCCACCCATTGCCTAACAGTTGAAATGGGCATTCGGACATATAATTAAGAAATAAGAGATCTTTCTCTCTTCAGACATGACTCTGAAGTATTCCCTTGATGATTTAGAGTTCTAATACGAAGATAATTACTAGATTAATATAGACTCTATAAACAATATAGTCTGAGATATCAGGAGATTAATTCCCTATCACAATGTAACAGTCATTATTTCAATAAGAGTCTAACTAATGGATAAGGGGATTGACAAGTACGCGGCAAATAACCTTATTCTCTCAAGTCTTCTCTCATTCTTGATTCCCATATTAGTAGTGATTAACTAACATACCCGATAATCTCTTATTTTACAGATTTATACTTATTGAGATTCATATGATAGTATCAATAAAAATAAATTTAATAATTTTTAAATTAAATATTTTATATTAAAATGTATATAAAATTAATTAAAATAAATATAATTTGAATAATAAAAAAAATCTCAATATAAATATTTAATTTAATAACTATTAAAATTAATTTTATATAAATTGAAACTTATATTAAATAGCATCCATTAATTTCCACATATCACAACCCCAACCTTCCATTCATTATGTTGTCTACACCATTAATTTATTACATATATTAATTAATCATATATGATTTTATCTCACTCATTTTTTTTAATTCAAATTCTTTTTTTCTTTTTATATAGAAGGAATGAAAAATAAAACTCCAACATAGATTTATCAAATGAATGATATACTTAAGTCATGTATTTCGAATTAAAATTCCAAATTTTTACATAATTTACAAAAGAAAAATGTTATTTTTTTATCAACTAATTTTCTTATTTAATGTAGCGTTTTTATTAGTCATAAGTTTTTTTTATATAAATTAATAATATCAAAATCATTTTTAAAATCATAAAATTTTTAATTCGAACTCAATTGAAATTAAATTAAGCAATATTTTGTATATAAAGAAGGATAAAAAATATATAAGTGATATTGTAATTGTCTAGAAAATTAAAATTATTCTCATGAGATTGGCCAAAGGTAAAGACAAATAGAGCGATGTAAGGAATATGTTTTTGGTGAGATTTATAAATTAAAGAAGAGAAATGATTGATTAAAAATGAAATGAAGAAAATAAAATCCACTTTTATGATTTCCTTTTACATGTTAATTTTGTGTATTGGAAAAAAATAAAGACATATAATAAGTGAAGGGCAAAAAAAATGCATCCCTCAAAGAACACATTTTTTCAATTTTTTATTGAAAAAATAATGAAAATAAAAAGTTACAGAAATCTCATAAAAACTTTGGGATATTTTATTCTTTATTTTTAATTTAATTTCAAAGTTAATTAGATGTTGTATCATGTATGTTAATCTAAATTATATTAAAGTTAATAAATAAAATAATATTTAAAAAAAAAAGATAAAACTTTTATTAAATAGAAACATAATATAATTCTGAAATACAAAATTTCATATTATTACAATTTTACATAAGAAAATTTAAGTTAAATCACTTATACAAAATATGATAACAATTATCTTTATTTGAAAATTTTAATTGCATTGCCAGAGAATTTAATTTGACCGTTCAGTGGGAAATACACTCTATTCAATGATAATCTATCACTATTCGACTTTACAGTATTTTTATAAATCTGATTTAAAAATCATTAAATTTTGATATTCTCGTGAAGATAAAATTTATATTTTTTATTATTTCACTTTTACTTAAATAATAAAATAAAATACCTAATTCCATGATATAAAAATAAAAATCCTATAATGAAGAAAATAACATAAGAAAATAACAAATCATTATAGAAAAGAAGACATCAAATTCTTTTAAATAAGGTGCCAAAACTTATATTCATTAATAAGAATAGACTAATGATAAATACAAATCATTTCAAAAGAATATAAATCTAAAAATTATGAAGAAAGATAAAAAATAAAAGCAAAGATTACCACCGACCACCCAAAAACCTCACATCAATAAAACAATTGAAATGTTCACTATTATTATTATTATTATTATTATTATTATTATTATTATTATTAAAAGCTTAAAGTAAGCTTCATTATAAAGCAATCAATAATCTAAATTGATATTTCAGGATCTTAAGGACACATATGGGTTGATCAGTTAGCTTAAACTTTTCTTCTCTCAAGAAAACTTGGAAGAGATTCCATGAGAGAAATAGTTTGCTATAGTTAGTAGGAAATAAGTGGCATTCTGATGCTAAGTCGTGTCATGATGGTGTGTCGTTTTGAATGGGAATTCCTTGGGCTATTTGAAAAAAAAAAAACAAAACATGTGGGACCCACTCCTTTTCATTTTCTAATTTAATTTGAAAAAAAAAAAAGCTAATTTGTAGGAATCCATTGGACCCCAAAATGTAACGTTAAATTATGGAAGGAGATTCTCTACAAAATTTCTTTCTGGAAAGTATTGTTATGGTCCCATTGGCAAGTGACATTTGAATTTCTAAGCAAGCTTCATTCTTTCATTACAGGGAGTCTTGCCCTATTTCAATTTTATTATAAATATTGTACCACTATTTATATATAAAAAAGAAATATATTATTCACTAATTAAAAAATAAATTTTATTAACTAAAAGAGTAAAGTACTTATCATATATATGATGCAGAAAGTTAAAAGATTTTAATTTTAAATAGATCATTTATTCAATACTAAATTAATTATTTTATAATAAAAAATATTCTTTCTTATTATGTAATTTATTAATTATTATTTAATATATTAAACTTTCATAAAAAAAAAATAATAAATCATGATCAATTAATTGATAATTCAAAATCCACACAGCATTAAGGAATTCAAATCCCAACCTTTACCTTATTATATCCAAAAAAATGGGAATTCCATGACTTGAACAGCTCAAACAAGAGTGGAAACACGTTCCTCACATTTTCATTTCATTTCATTTCTCGTGTGCCACAAGATCCGCCCTTGAATCGGACCTCGACTCGGCCAGCCAAGCCATGGGTCCCATCCGCAATTACAAACAAAATTTAAGGGCAAAATCGGTATACCACCTCATCTTTTCTCTCTCTTGCCCTGATCTTGATTTACAATTTTCCTCTTTGATTCCCCATTTAGATTGTTTTATTAATATTACCGATTTTTATTTTCTTAAAAATTGTGACTGTTTTCTCTATTGATCGACCGTATGATGGCGTCATCGTGACATCTCCTTTTTATCGGTCCGGTTAATCACTCATGGGACCCACGTCCGCCCACGTGTACGAGCGTTTTACCACTCGTTACCCACGTGTCTTAACCGATAAGCAAACTTTGAATCGTAATTTCCTCGTGCGATTTTACTTTGAGCAATTCAATTTTTTTTTTTATCAACGATTAATTCATCTTTATCTTCTTCCAAATTTGCTCATAAATTTTTTTTTTTCAAATGCGTGATATTGAATTTTTCTAATAAAATAAATAATTAAATACCCTAAATAAATAATTAAAAATCGATCAATTTGAAATGGATTAATTATATATAATTAAATATAAGTTCTAAATTTTTTAATTATTCTCTTTAATCAAGATTATTGTTAATATATATTTAGAGAAATATAATATCATTAAAATATTTAATTAAATTAATTTAAATGATAAAAATCATAAATTAATTTTGCTAAAAATTATTATAAATTTATTTATTTTAAATATACAAAATCAATATAGAAATAAAAAATTTAATTTTGATATGTGAAAATAAATCTAAAATATCTCTGACAATAAATACTAAAAAATAAATATATATAATTTTGTCAAAATTGGATATTCAGTTCGCAAATTTGATATTTGGATTCTTCTCTTAAATTAAAAAAAAAAAACACATTTTATTAAAAATTATAAAAAAATAACATATAAATCCATTCACATATTTATTAATTTGACCAAGAATTTTCTTTTTTTTAATGATAAATAATGTTGAAATTCTCATTTACATTAATCTTCACTAATTATGGTAATAACCACTTCCAAGATATAAAAAAAATTTCCATTTAATCCAAAATTGAAAATAAATATTAATAAAAATAGAAAGCTTATCTTATTTTACTATATATCTCAGCCAATTCTGAATAAGTAATTAAATACTAAACCAATCAAAAAATTCAATTAATGAATTAATTTATATATATATATATATATATAAAGAAGCCGAGCCAAGATATGACTGTTTCTTCTGGGTCAAGGACAAAACCAAAACCAAAACTAAAACCTCCTTTTGAGTTTTAACTAAGCAAACCCAGCTTAGGTCTTAGATCCAACCTCTGAAATCTCCCTATATATACCCCAATTTCCTCGACCCAACGATCTCTCATTCTTTCATTTCTTGATCTTCTTCTTGTGCTTATGTTGTTTGTGTTTGTTTATCTTCTAATAAAATGAGCAATATACCCACTTCTCTCACAGATTCTTCCTTTGCCCTCTTCTCTCTAGCCATTTCTGCCTCTGACCCTTGGCCTTTCCCTCTTCTTCTCTAATATTTCACAACAAAACCCACCTTTTCTTGATTTTCTTGTTTCTTGATTCTTGATTTTCTTGTTTTGTATTGATAGTTGTAGATATGGGGAGTACTGGAGATAGAAACAACCATCACTTGAATTCCAATGCTAATTTGCCACATCTTCTTCACTTTCATAATCATCATCATCATCACCACGGAGGAAGCAAGAAAGATTTGAAAGATATTCCAAAAGGGTGCTTGGCGATCTTGGTGGGACAAGGTGAGGAGCAACAGAGGTTTGTTATCCCTGTGATTTACATAAATCATCCACTTTTCATTCAGCTCCTCAAAGAAGCTGAAGAAGAGTATGGATTTGATCAAAAAGGCCCCATCACTATTCCTTGTCATGTCGAGGAGTTTCGCAACGTTCAAGGCATGATCGACAGGGAAAACACCCACCACCACCACCATCACCATCTTTTATGCTTTAGGATTTGATGTTTATCATGTGATTGTGTAAAGTTTGCTGTTAATTCATCCCTTTATTCTTCTTTTTTTTTTTTTTAAATTGTTTGTTAAATTTTTTCTTTTAATATTATATTGTAAATGATAACGAAGAATGATTGAATGGGAAAAAGAAAAGAAAAGAAAAGAAAAGATTATCATTGTGTTTACTTGTTCTCCAACTTTCTTGTAATGCGAACATAATAAAGTAGTGTGTGAAGCTGTGAACGTGTAGAACACGTTTGGAACATGGAAGGAGGCAAAGCGTTTCCTTACTCTAGAGGTAATGATATGAACTGTTATGAACCATCACGAGTACAGGGATTGCCTCAATTTTAGATTTTTTGGGCGTTATTTAATTCTATTCTGTCTGAAAGAAATTTTGATTAGAATGAATTTATTGAATATTTATTTTATAAAAAAATTAATAAATAAATTTTATGTAAATATATATATATATATATATATATATATATATATATATATTTTTTTTTTTTTTTTTTTTTTTTTTGTGTTGGGTGAATGTGGAAGGCTATATATGGTTAGGTGGGGTGTGGATGTTTTAGCTACACCAACGAAGTGGTTCTTGTTTGGTGGACTTAAAATAGTTTCTTCCTAAATTCTTGGAAACTTTCTTCTTAATTTAAGTAATTAATAAAATGCTTTCATTTATTAGATCTTCATTTTCCACATCGATTTCTATGAATTTTAATTAACCATGCGAAGTGGAGTGGTTTAGTTCTACTCTAATCTCATTTTATCTAGTTATTAATTTCATTGTTGTTAGATAGGCTATACATTATATTCAAAATTTTGAGCCCTTAAAGGGAAATTTAAAAAAAAATTATATTTATTAATTGCTCATTTTATTAAAAGACGTGAGTCTAATTCAGTTGATAAGGATGAAATTACATTCTTTATCAATCTAAGATTTAATTTTACAATAAGAGTACTTCAAGATTATATATTTTTTATACACTAGAATGATTCAAGGAGTACATTGTTAAAACAACTTGAGAAAAAAACTTAACTTTGAACTCTATTTTGCAGAAAATAATTTATATATGAAAAATATTTTTTAAAAAAATTTTATAAAAATATTTTTTATTATTTATTTATAATATTAAATTAATAATATGTATTTATATCACACACATAAGTGTTTTTATATTTTATTAAGATTATTAAAATTTAAATAATGAAAATAATTTTTTTTTAAAAGTCATTTACTTTTAAAATGACTTAATTTTTTCTTCGATTAGAAAAATATTTTTTATTAACTTATTTCTTGAGCGCTCCAAATATTAAAAAATATAAAATTATAAAATATTTTTCATAAAATAAATGGAGTTTTGCTGAATATCCAAGGGTATAGCATAAGATTACAATGGTTGTACCTGTGAACGAACCCCTATAGCAAAATAGGCAAAAAAGAAGAGAAATAGATCGGACCAACATACAAAAATGAAATGGTCCCTCTATATTTGTCACTATAAAAGGGATAATAGTAATCTATTATTAATTATTTCATTTATTAACTACTTTATTTATAACTTTCATAGTAATAGAAATAAAATACATGTATATCATGTTGAGATAATCATCTTTCGACTAACTTAGCTTCTTCTATCCCTTGGGACTAGGAAGGATTCACAAATCCTCCAAATGTAGGGTATGTAGGGCTTTAAAGGTCATAATTCTAGCTCTTTCATAGTGATATCTCACTATGGCTCGAATCCTTTAGAAAGGGGCCAACAAAAGAGTCCATATATTTTATTTAACTGTTCATTTTATTATTCAATTAAACGAATGATTCGTTATTAGGGCAAATAGCAACAATCACAATAACTTAGTCTAAAATACCTTACTATACATATATAAGTCTGATTTTATATAATAATCTACCTAATAAATAACATACATTTTCAATCAATTTTAAATTCACAATGTATATAATATAATATTATGAATATTTATTTTATTTTTCTTCTGAAATCTTATTTGATTATACTATTTCAATTACATAATATCAAATACACATTAAATAATTTAATTTGATAAAAGGAAAAATGTAAAATTCTCATTAGATTTTGGTTTCGATTAGATCTTAAATGTGAAAGGCAAAAGCCACAAGAACCACACGGGGTCCTCACTATTAAAAGTAATCATATTGTTTGAGAAAATGTGTCCCTCACATTCTCCACTCTCTCTTTGGTTGGATTTTGAGTTTTTAATTGAAATTAATAATTTTGATTTATAAAAAAAAAATACTTAAATTTGACAAAAGGATCTCAATTATTGACCATTCAGTTTTATTCAAGTCCAGATTAATGGTTCATTTTTCGAATTTCAATTAACAATTAGTTTGTGATAATTAGAGTTGATTTAATTTTGAAATGGTTAAAATAATTTTCTAATAAAAATTATATTATTAAAATTAAGAAGGTTTTCTCATAATAATATTAATATCCAGATGATGGTCAACGGAAAAATAGATTGTTATTTATTTGAAAAATAAATCTTAATTAAAATAGTAATTATTTTCTGAACTTGATTTGATCTGCTTTGAACTCAATTAATTTTTCTTAATTTCGCTCTAATCTTGATATTAAGCAAAGCAGATACGGAAAAACCTTCTCTCCAACCTGAATCTCCATAATCCGTCTCACATAATAATATGTTACTATTTTTTATTAAAAAATAATTTATTTATATATTTTATGTATTTAAATATTATAATTAAAAAATAAATATATTATTAAAGTTATATTTAAACCTTATATTTTTAATTTCTAATTTATTTTTAATAAATAAATTTATATTATATAATAATAAATTAAAATAAAAAATTAAACCAAATTTCAAAAAAAATTTGCCTCATCCCACTCTATTCTCTGATGAAAAAATTTACATCCTGAATCCAAACTCTTATGGAATGGGACGGGAGAGCAATCCTGCCACTAATTCAATCTAGGGGTGAGCAATCGGTTCAAATCGAATCGAACCAAATTAAATTATAAAAATCAAATCGTCATTTTTAGAAATCGAATCGAAATTGGTGAAAAACAGAATCGAACCGAATCGCTTTATTTCGGTTCGATTAGGTTTAAACCTATCGATTTGATTTTTGATTGATTTTTTAATTTAGATTTGATTTTCAAGTTATTTGGTCTAATTTTAACTTTGGTTTGAACCTAATAACCATTAATCAATGAAATTAAACAATTAATATATATAAAATTAAATATAATTCATAAATTTTCCATAAAAATAAATTAATTCAAAAATCGATTCGGTTCGATTTGATTATATAAATCACTATTCGGTTCGGTTCGGTTTAACTGATTTTTTTCTCTTTAAAATCGAACCGAACCGAAATAACCGAAATTTTAATAAATTAAACCGAACCGAACCGATTAAATTTTAAAACCGAACCGATTGAACCAAATTGACTCAATTAGATTCGATTTTTCGGTTTGAACCGAATTCTGCTCAGCCCTAAATCCAACCGTTGCTATTTCTAATCTTAATTATAAAACAAAGTAAATTAGACTTATAATTTACTATCAGATGAATTGAATAGTGCAAAGCTCTATGAGGGAACACCATGTACCAAGGCATTGGACATGGCAATTGGTATGCAAATTGGGCTGTTAAGGGGACCATCCTCGAATCTCTCAACATCATTACAATAATATATATTAAAAAAACAGTTATTCAAATTTCATTATTCAAACAGATGTATATATTTACACATCTTCCCCTATCCTGAAAGGGCAATTTGCAAGGGAAATTAACTGGTATTAATTAAGCGTGCTTCTCATCCACATTACCAAAACACAATAGAAAATTGCTTTGACTAATCCATTCATACGTATGATATTATCAACTTGGCTAGTGGAAACAATCTTACTTTCTTTCAAACTGCGGCTTCAAAGTCCCATCTTTAAATGAAACTAACTACTTTTGCTATGTGACTCAACCATTAAACAATTTTACAATGACCTGCCAATCAACCGTAATTGGATTGGTCTGCTCACACTAGACACGGCCATAGTCCACTATGGGGCTCAATCACTAAGAAATTGATTCAAACCTAACTAAAAATGGAACCGAAACTTCAAGGGTCCAAATCGAACTGAAATTGATTTTTTTAATCTCTTAAATCAAGCTGATTTGGCTCATCAAATCAGATCAAATTAAAATCAAAATATGTGACTCAATGGACTCTACGATCTGGTTTCAGGGATCAAAACTGATGGTTTTAACCTGAAACCAACCAAACCGGCCATTGGTCAAGTTTAGTTCACACCTTACCACTCATAGAGTTTTTGGAAATAAGGCATTGATTTTTAAAATAATTTGTATATGAGAGACTTGTTTGGGAGCAAAATTTTCTAGGAGTGTTAAGATTTTTTTTTTGTGGTTTCAAAACTTTAGAAATTCCTACTTTTTTGGTGGATTGAGTAGATTATCACACCATACCTTCCATTATCTTTAAAAAATACCTCCTCAAACTCCTTCCAAACAGAGTGTAAAGAGAGTAACGAGCAAAGGGTTTTCAAGTTCAAATGCCATCTATGAGATGAGAGTTCAAAAAATTATGATACATTAAAACCCCCAATCATGATCTTCTGAGATTGCAGATTTAACAAACTCCACTAAATTAATATCCAGCAAGTCAAAGCCAAGCTTTGGATAAATTATAGGCCATAAAATTATTAGAATAATATTATATAACAACTTTGAGCAGAAATTAAGCTAGAAAGAAATCAAGAATCTAACTTGCATTTTGTATTGAAGATTTGAACATGTAAAGTATACACATACATCTTTCCAAATAAGGTTATGGTGATCTTCTTTCACATGTGTTCAATGATCAAGCTGACATATTAACATAAAAGGTCAACATATTGAAGTGAATATCAGACTCTCAACAATGTATACCGTCTAGACCTTCCATTTTACACTGCTAATCAGATTTTGGAAGGGAAAAAAATTGTAACATTAACCCAAAAAATAAAAAGATATTGTCCACTATTCTGTATCTCTGACTATGCTATCGTTGTCTTGTATTACAACTACGAAGAGTCACACCATGTAAAAATTTGATATATCCAAGGAAGCTCAATTTTCCATCAGAACTTCTAATCCAATCATTGACTAAAGAATGGGCTGTAGGACCCAAATTCATTTCCTACACAGATCATCATGATGAGGTTATTAGAAACTGAACTTAACCATAGGTTAATTTCCAAACAGTAGATGCACATACCAGAGCCAATTCCTGCACTGAAATGACCCGGTTTCCTTCTTCTTCAAAGTACTCAAACGCTGTATGTGCAATATCTTCCCAGTCTTCAAGGACCTCAAGTTGATATGTATTTATTGAAGCAGCACAGAACTCCTCAAACCCCATTTTTTCATAGGAGAGCGGTTCCATCTGAAAATAGCATTAACTTTTAGGGGCTAAAGTATCACAATGCCTCATGCAAATCATATCATTTGCAGCTCTTAAATCATCCAATTTGATATCAAAGCCATCAGCAGAGGAAACAAGAGAATAGTAAAGGTAAATACAAGTATGTTTTATGGTCCTCCAAAACAAAAAAAGATAAGATCTCCATTATCTCATATTACATGCCAACTTCAAGCAGCAAAGCAATTAAAGTTATTAGAGCAGCTAATTGAGTGATGGTGAAAAATATTAGGACAATATCTAGAAGTCTGAGAATAGTCAACAATCTAATCTAACTTCCAATGTTTCTTGGACTCACATGCAAGTATATTGAGTAGGGTATATTTTTACAGATATTCTCACTATTTTTAAGTGTCCAAGTGTCATCCATTTCCAAATATCCTTCTCTAATACTGGAACTTAAGGTATAGTGAAGAGTTGAAGCAACTACTATTAAGGCCTTGGTCTTGTGGTGTGGCAAAGGATGCATTATTCAAGGATAAGATATAGGGAATCAAGAGGTTATCTGGTTGTTTATTTGATTACTTTGCATTATACAAATATAGTTTGGCATTGTAATTGATTATAATGTATATCTTCTATTTGTACTTTGTATTCCTATCTTCACAAAGAATAAACAATAATAGAAAAGTTAACTCCTTCAAAAGAAACAGGTTGGTTAAATGTTCCCCTTAAGTGACAATTAAACTGACTTGTTCAACACCACAAAGAACAGGAACACTCACAAGAGCTTAATAAGGAAAGAATTATGTACTAAAGATAATCCAAACTGAAATGCTGAATTATGGAATTATCACTTCTTTTTTTCTTTTTTGGTTCGCAATTGAGTACCAAATTTGTCAAATTACATTGCTAAAGATATCCTATCCATAAGATAGATCAAGAAACCTCACCACATTGAAAATGTCAATAACCCTTGACTCCTTCATGGCATCAGTAAAATGTCTCGTTAACACCTGCACTTATTTACCACACATTTGAAGGTCAAGAGATGTTATATCACATGACAAATGATAGGCAGTTCTTTAGAAAATTTGTAGAGAAAAATAAATGTTCAAAAAATTATATTCACTAACCGCTTTAAAACTATTAAGAGAAAGAAATCCATCTTTTGGTTCCAAAAGACTAAATTGAGCCTTGAGATAGAAAAACTCATCTTCTGGAATAGCTTTTGAAAGAGCCTGCAACCATAATAAAAATATCAAAGAATAATATTACAGAGGATTATCCTCAGTCCTACATAATTATTATCATGTGGAAAGCTAACTAGTCTCAATCACCATATCCATCATTTTGCTCAATGAATGAATGCCCAAAAAAGGTACGCCAACCCATATCTATTAATTAATACTTTGCACATATCAGCCAATGAAGTAGATTGTCACGATGAATTTCATTTCTTTTCCCTTTCTATTTTGGAAGGGTGGGAAAAGACACCTATTTTTACAAGTATATTTGTGTATACCTTCAGTGCTGCACGCTTCAATGGTGTGGCACGAACATATGACTTAACCGACTTGTATATCAAAATATCCAAAGGCACAGGTCGATTTTCATCTCGCAACCATGGGTGAGCTGCAGATATACATGTAATTATCATCACCAACAACAGCTATAAAGTATCATCATCAGCAAATAGGATGTACCATTTTATTTATTTGTAAATTCCAGAGAGAGAGAGAGAGAGAGAGAGAGAGAGAGAGAGAAAGGGAGAGAGCATTCAAACTTTCAATAGTTGAATGTTGAAGAAATGATGTATCTGAAATATTTATAAGTAACTTACTCAAAGCTTGGGCAGCAGTCATTCTCTTCCTGTGGTCCTTGCTCAGAAGCCTTTTCACAAAAGCTTTAGCTTCTGCCGATACCACAGGCCAAGGTGAGTCATCAAAATTAGGATCAGCTCTTAACACAGAATGAAAAATTCCTGATTCAGTCTGAGCCCAAAAAGGTCTACTTCCACATAACAATATATATGTTATGACACCAATACTCCACATATCAGCTTCAACACTGTATGATCTATGGAGCACTTCTGGTGCAACATAATATGCACTGCCAACAATATCATTGAGACGTTGATCTGCACATATAAAATAGCTGAATATATTGTTCACAAACATACAGTTGAATATACAGCAATCATGAATTAAAGAAAATTGAATGTCAAGGAGTACATAATTAAAAATGAATTGTTGCAAATTTTCAATAGAAATTGGACTAAAAAAATTATCATTTCCTTGTTTCCCTAAAGCAACAACCAAATCTTTTTGTGTGTTCGCATGAATGGTAGACTGCAAGGGTTAACCATCAGCCAACTGATGGCTAAATCTAGACAAAGAGAGTAAATAATAAGGCTAATATTGAAACGTTTTGGCATCATGGAGTTCTAAAACCTGGTTGTTAAAAATTCTTCAGTTAGCAAATGTGCATATCAGAAACAAAAATCCATGTTTTAACAAATATATCTACATATGTGTGTCCAAATGCATGTGCGTACTGTGCATATATTATGCCACAAGCACAATATATGACAACAATATTCTAAAGAAAATTCAACCTCATTATCCAATGATCAAATTCAACATACATTTGAATGTCATAATGATAAGCCAGAGTAAAACCATATACAGCGTATGAAGTACTTGGTCAACCCATATAAAAGATGAAAATCTAACTGGTTTAATGGGATTTTTAGACATCACATTATTCATAACCACCAGACCCAAAAACAGGCTTATGAATAACACACATTACCTGGCCTAATAAAATCTGATAACCCAAAATCAATAATCTTCATGGGAGCATCGTCATCTCTTGTGGTAAAAAGGAAATTCTGCAAGTAGGCACAGGTTACTTGTTAAAAGTTAGAATCAAAGTTGGAGACACAATCATGGCAACTTGAAGAAGACATAAATCTGGCTTTATCATTCCATAACATATAATTTCTAAACGTAACAGCATATGCACATATGTGAATATGATTATGTACGAGCATACATATGTGTGCACATGTTTATTCTGCTATACCTCAGGCTTAAGATCCCGGTGCACAACACCTTGAAGATGACAAAAGGCAACTACACTTAGGATTTGCACAACAATAGATTTAGCATCTTCCTCTGTGTATCTTCCACCTCTACAACAAGTAAGTCACCGAGATTAGTATCAAACACACAATTCAACAGTTAAATGATAAATCACGCCAGTATTAGAGAATAAATATATTCCTGTTCTCAGGGAGGTGACGCTACATATTCCTGTATTACCTTGATAAAATTCTGTCTAGTAGTTCTCCACCTTCGCACAATCTGCAAATAACAAGATTTGTAATACTTCAGAATATATTTTCATGTTTTCTTATGATGTAGAAAGCAAGCATATAATGGAGAGCTCATTATCACTATCAACTTCATCTGTAGAAAATATAAAATAACAACAAAAATCTAAACAAAACCATTCTAAGATGTTAAAATGAGGAAAAGAACACAAGAAGTTACTGATAAAAATAAGTCCAATAAATATATACATACTCCATGACCATGTAGACATTATTGGCATCCTCAAAAGCATCATGAAATTTGATCATATGCTTATGCCCCGATAGAGCTTTCATTATTTTTATCTCCCGACGAACATCTTCAATGGATATTGCTGTTGTCATCTGCATTTCACACTCATTTAATTACCAAAACACCATAAAGTGAAACTCATGGCAATCCACTTATTGAGATAGCCAATTACTGGTATTAATGAGGCAGTAAAAAAATACAGTTAGCTCCACTAAGATAAAGAATACTTGGAAGCTTTATCACAGTACGATGCAAACTTCAACAACATAATCAGCATTGCCAAAAAGCATTTTGCATTAAAATGTCAGTCCATGCTTGTAGGACACTGCATCATTCTGGCAAGCAGATATGATATCAATTAGTGCATTCTATTCAACAGCCATCACATTTCCCTTATATCTTAGGAATGAAGTTACAAGTTCACAAGCAACCTTATTAAAATTTTTGGACTGCATTAGAGGAGTAACAACATTTTCTTCACAAAAAACATTCAATAGAGATAGAAAATTCCATACCCGCATTCTGATCTCAGGTTTCATTTGTTTCATGGACTAGCGTTTGAAGTGTATAAAATTGTTCAATAGAAAATTATTTTTTTGTATATATCGAACACCAAAAAAATAATTTACCATTGACTTCAATATTCCAATCAAACAAGAAAATATAATTCATTTTTGTCAAAAAAAAAATTACAAGTTAATTTTCTCAAAAACAGCAAAAAAAATCCTGATAATTTATTTCCATAAAATAAATGGAGCCTAAATATCATCATAATAATTGTCTCACATGTAACAATTTCCCCAATCAACACGGAAGTATCTAAGTGTCCATAATAATTGGTGATTTTTTTAGCTTTCTTTAAAAACTAATATTACTTAGGAATGAATTATTAGGTATTCCTGTCATTTGTCATTCTCTGTGGAATCCACTATGCTAAGTTATACAGTTTCAGCAAACTCTGCATTCGGGTAGTGCGCATTATCTTCAGCAGAATAAATTACAGTAACACTACCCAACAATTATGGAAAGCTCCACCACAAGCCATGTGCTTTAATACTCTACAAGACAACCCTTCGACGATTTGTCACCAACGTCAATTTCCAACAAGTTGCAACAAGCGAAACTTCTCAATATTCTTGAGAATTTAACAAAACAGGAATTTTTAGTGGTAGTGTGAGAAAATAAATCCCAATGTAAGGTCAATCATTTTGGCTAGAAATCATTGAAATTAACTAGAAACTACGTAACACTCCATTGACTAGCTCGTTCAATTCCGCAAACTAGGGGGAAAAGGTGTAGTAATAGCAAATAGTAGCACATGCACCTTGGCTTTGGAAATGATCTTGACGGCGACTGGCTGTCCCCTGAGCTCCCTCTCTTCCCATAGCCCAGCAAGTGTAACCAAAATGCCCTCGCCCAACCTCCCTCCCCAACTCGAACTTGGCCGGAAAATTATTCGCGTAGCCAAAACTCTTATCCAGCTGCCTCTCGCCCTCACCTCCCTCTCCATCCTCTGGTATTGGCACCTCCTTGGGCGGCTTAGTCTGCCCTCGCCGCCTCATAATCGCCATGATCGGCTTAGCCGGAGACGGAGGCGGCAAAGGCCACCTGAACTTTCTTCCTGGAGTACCCGCCTCGGAAGGAGACGGCGGAACTCCAGCCGGAAGAGGACTTTGGAATGGGCTAGCCGCGAATGGGTTACAATCAGTGGAAGACGGTGTCTCCACCGGACGTTCAGTTGGAGGTGAAGACGACGGCGGTTTAAAGTGGGTGGCGGGTGTGATTCCATCATTTTTGACTGCGGATACGTCTTTGCTACAGCAAAGGCCCATCGTCGGATATGGAGACGGAGGTGGTGGTAATGTTAGTTAATTAGTTAGTTAGTTTGATCGAGTAAATTAAAAAAAGTAAGATCATCGGACGGTGAAGAATTTAGCTTAGACACATTTTACAATCCAAGTATTTGTACCGGCGAAAAAATCAATAGCCATAGAGAAGAGAGAAGCAGAAGATGAGAGAAATATTTGAAGACGCGGGCTGGTTCGCTTCGCTAAGCTTGAGAAGGAAATAAAGCTAGCGTTACAAGGAATAACGCACATTGACTGGCCAAGGGAAACCCCAATCGCTTGGGATCTTTTAAGCAAGAAACGACACAGAGATTGCCGTTGAAGGTGGCCACATTCCTCTTTGAAGTCATCGCTGGTGGTAGAGGATGGGTGGGTCATCCTCATCCATTGTTTGCTGAAATGAAAGGAATCCCAATATTTGACTAATTATTCTAGCCGTATTGCGATCGATAATCACATATTCACATTCGAAAGCCTAGAAAATGCTTTGGTACAACAATGTCCAAATTGGCATGCCTTCAACATTATCTAGTTTGACAAATCTTATAATTAAATTTAAAAGTAAAAAAAAAATCTGATTTTTAATCCAAATTGAAGTTGAATTAATCAAAATCGATTTAATTCAATTTCAATGGATTTCATTTATTTTATGAAAAATGAGTTATATATAAAAAATATATTTTTATTGTTTAATTATAGCGTTAAAAGCCTGCTTGGCTTTTGGCCAATAGTAAGGACATTATGAACCTGGAGTTATATACTTGGTTCGATCCCCTCTCTCCCCTAAAAAAAAAGTTATAACATTAAGTTATAGTATGTATTTACATTATATATGTATAAATATTTTACATTTTAATGAGATTATTAAATTTTATAAATTAAAAAATGATTCATTCTTTTAAAAATATTTGACTTAATTTTTCTTTAATCAATAAAATATTTTTTGTTAATCACTTTCATAAGTATTCAAAATATTAGAAAATATAAAAAATATTATCACGAATTTTTTTTTCATGAAATAAATGTTAAATTTAAATTTAATCGATTATAATTTAATTTTAATCAGTTTTATTTTGATCAAAATCGGACCGGCCATATCTGCCAATCCATGTCAAAATCTAACCAAAAAAAAAAAAAAAAGCCTTCTCAATTTTGTTTCTCTGGTTTGTCTGTATCTCAAGAAATAACTTAAATGCGAAAAATATTTTATGAGAAAATAATTTGTTTTAGTATGTTTACACTATAATTTTATTTAATATTTTTAAGCCACAATTGATTTATGCATTTAAAATATTAAATTAAATTATCTGTTTAATGTAACTTTCCCCATAATTTAAGCCGGTAAAAGATTACATCAACGAATATTAATTATGTACAATTAGATTAATTAAATAATTATTCATATAGATAGGTATTATTTATTAATAATTATAGATATTTAATATTTAAAACATCTACCGAATAAAATAAGTATAAAATGGAGTTGTGAGAAAGTGGCAAAGTGATGTTAGTAGATGGTTGTAAGAGATAATGGATGGTTGTTGGTGGTTATAGGAGATTTCAAGAAGTGGGTTAGTAGAGATAAAAGTGTGGCAAGTGGTGGAAGCGATAACGATCAAACTTAGCTATCAAACATGCTATTATTTATAAATTGACGTGCTAACTTTCAAAAAATAATAATAAATTGATCAATATTTAATAGACAGTTCAAATTTTCTCTAATTTCAATAATTTTTATATAATTTTTAAATAATTTTTTATGTTTCAGTGTAGTAGCAGTTTCAATTTTAATATTTTATTTTTAATTTAAGCAAATAATTTATATGTTTTGTGTAAACATTAATTCATGTGATTAATCTTTTTTATTTTCAATACCATTTATAGCTTTCTTGCCAATATTTTAATTCTTGCGAATTTACTTTTAGTTTCCAATGTTAGTTTATAATTTCTGCACATATTTGCTATTCAAATAATCATTTCATTTGATTTTCATGGCATAATTTACTTTATAAATAATAATTTAATTCTCTTACGAGACATATTTATATTTTTTAAGTGATCAAATTATTTTTCTATAAAATGATTAATTTATTTTTTAATACATATATTTAATTTTCAACAAAATGCTCTATTTATCTTTTCAATATAATATTTATATTTTTATAATAATTAATTTACTTTTCAAGCACGAATTTATCTTTTAATACAAAAGTTTCCTTTCAAATATTCTCAAGTGGTTAAGTTCTTTTTTAATTTCACAAAAGTTGAACGAGTAGAGATTCTAACGAAGCGCATGATATTAGAGTTAGGAAATCCAATAAAAAATTAAGTTTTTTTTTTTCACCAATTATTTTATTTTATAAGTTTTTTTCTTTTTTTTTTTGCCAATCGTTTAAGAAGATAAACCATATCAGTATACAATTATTTTATATTGAAATCATATGTGTTATTGATATGTTCGTAATTCAGTTCACAATTAAAAAAAGGTTATCCGTATTTTCAACACATGTAAATTTTTTATTTTATTATGAACTATTACAAAAAATTATTTTATTAAAAAATAAAATTTTTATTATATAAAATAAAAAATATTTAAATCTAGATTTACCGTCATCATAAATGATGTTACTTATGTTACGTCTATGAATTAGATTTTAACCTTTAAAGCTGTGTGCTATGATGAGGATCTCTCAAGAAAAGAAATTATAATTTGAGAAAAATATCAATACTACATTATCAGTATGTAAAGTAGTAAGATACGTCTCAATTACAGCATGCTCATGTTGTAAGAATTTATTGTCAATGAGAGACATCCTAGCCGTGATTGGAAGCTCTATGATGAAGAAAAATTAAATAAAAAAAAATATAAATTGTTATTTTTTTGTGAGATAAATTGTGGTCGTTGCACGTGGCTCGCGAGTATCGAAGTTAAGCGAGAATGAGGACATACATGAAAGACCTATACCACGGTTAGTCTTACCTTGTTATTGCGGTGTTTGCTACGTTTTGGGAACTCCTTAATCATAACACTTTTAAAATAGCATAATAATTTTTTAAATAAGTTTTTTTTTTTTTATTTCAAATAAGTATTTTCTTCATCAATTAAAAATTAATTTATTAAAAAACATATTAAATTACAATAAGTAAATATCTATAAAAATCACGTATATGAACATATTGATATTTATAATACTCATATTAACTCCAAACTCAATTAAAATTCATTATAATTTAATCAAATTGATCTCAAATATAATAATTATTATTATTCAAATAATTTCTGAGTATGTTTAGATTTATATATTTTAATTAGCAATCTATATAAATAAATATATTTTTATTAATAACTTTATTAAATAATATTAATTATTTTAATAGTCATTAATTATTTTAATAGAGTTATTTTAATAATTATTAATTATTTTATTAATAATTAATTATTAGATATTAACCATTAATAATTAATTATTTATATAATGAATTAAAGTAAAAATATTTAATAAAAATAATTATTAAATTAAATATTAAATATAAAATAATTATATCATTTGATTGATTATAATTAAAATATTTTTTTAATTTTTAAAATTAAAAAGATAAATTTTCATGATCTATTATTAAGGTACTATTTTAGCAATGGTGCCTGTAAATAATAATCAAATCATGTATTTGGTACTTTCCAAAACAAAATCAAGCTCAAGTAGAAAGACTTAAGTTTGACCCAGGACCGGCGAGCAAGCGAAACTGAAAACAGAAAATGTGAGATAAACGCGGAAGTACAGCGCGTGAAACTATCATGTCTTAGAGATGAAGTTGCCCTATAAATGGCGGGAGCCTCCCATGCATCGAAATTTCTCTCCCATTCATCTCTCATTTTCTCTCTCTCTATCGTCAACTTTTAACCATTTACACTCCCAGCCCCTGCAAAACCCTCCAATTATACAAAACCCCCAAATTTTCACCTACGGTACTGTCTATGCCTCCTTCTATATCCCATTTTAATTTCTATTTCTCTCCATTGCTCCTTTTATTGTAAATTTCTATAATTTTAGGGTTTCGTTTGATCTTTTCATACAACCTAGGGTTTTTTCTTTTTTCTGCTGCGTGCTTAGATACTGGAGGAGAATTGGAGCATTATCGTAGACTTCTGTCGATTTAATGGAGGCTGCGACCGGTGTCGTCGCCCCACGCGGTGCTTCTCTGTCGATGCCATCGTCTAGGAAGGAGTGGCGTGTCGTTTCCGACCACCATTCCGTTCGGAACGCCGGTGATGAGGTGGTACTTTACTAATTTTGCTACGTAATGTTTTAAATTCATTTTAGTGAATGTTCTCCTTTTGTATTTATGATCAACTAGCCAATAAAATTGATATTCAAATCTTTAGTTCGATTTCTTTATTTTTTTTGGCATTTTCTGGGTAACTAATAACAATGTTAGGATGTGTAACATGTGTTGATTTCTTGGTCATTAACTTAATGACTGGTTAATTACAGGAATTGGAACGGCCAAATTTGGGGCAATCGGATGAGAGAACAATATATGAGGTAATATATTGTTGCTTTCAACAGGATTTTGGTTTGATGGTAATGGAAAGTGAACTTGATTTTTATGTTTATCAAGGTGCAGCATGGAAGAGCCCCTGCTGATGTTGACTTCTGTTCGATCAATGTGGATGGTAGTTTGGACAATGACATTATGCAGCAGCGAATTCATAGTATTACCAGGCAAAGAGAAGAGTTACAACATATGGAGATTGAACTTAAAGCTCAGCTGATCTCAAGATCTGAGATCATGGAAATGCGGAACAGATTTGATGCTCAAATCAAAGAGTATGAAGATGCTGCTGCAAAACATAAGGTTGAAACTTTTTGAGTTTCAATTTCCAAGTTGTATGTTCATACAAAATTGTATTGAGCAATTAAAACCTGTCATTTTGTGGAGTTAATTGGAGTAATTTTTACTTGAGGAGAAAGGTATTAAATTAAAGTAATAATAAGGTATTAAATTAAAGTAATAATGCTGTATTGACATAAACCCTTAGATCAGATGTGTGAATTTGGCTCCATATCCACTAAATCTGTATGGTTTGCTGCATGTAATTTTGTAGCATCATGCCAATGAGGTACATTATGCATGAAATTTTGTGACAACTTGATTGTTTCTGTTTCATATGACATTCACCCTACAGTTGTGTTTTTTTTTTTTTTTGCAGGAACAACTTCTTGAAAGGGAACAAGCCATACATGAATTAGAAAGCAGAATGGAAGAGAAAGATAGAGAATTGCATGCCATTAAATTGGATAATGAAGCGGTTTGTTCATGGGTTTGTTGTGATTTTAGAGAAAGTGTTTTTGGTGAACTATGTGCACTATTGTCTCTTGTCTTATTTTTTGCAGGCCTGGGCCAAGGAAGATCTTCTCAGAGAGCAAAATAAAGAATTGGCAACATTTAGGTATGCGTAAGTGGAATTCCAACTTCAAGTTGTTTCTATTAAAGTAACACTACTTCATTTTTTATGATTGATGCAATCCCCATCTTCTGTTAGAGATCCTAATATAGAAACAATATGGCCAAAACAAAGGTTCCCAAGAAGGCCATGCATCTCTATATTTAGGCGCTGTTATTTTATGCTTTTATGTCTTCTATCGTTGGTTGCATTTTATTTTTATTTTTATTGTCTACTTGGTTCAAAGCTACACAATAAAATTTCAATTTTCTAAATTCTCACATATGGATTATGGAGGCCCCCCATTATTTTGTTACTGCATTACTTTCATATGGTCACAAAGGCAGCGAATAGGGGTCGTTAATAGCCAATCTGGTAATAAACTTGTTTTAATCTTGTATGAATCAACTGGGACTGTTTTTTCTGCAGAAGAGAGCGGGATCATTCTGAAGCTGAAAGGGCACAGCATATACAGCAAATACGTGACCTTCAAGAACTTGTTCAAGATAAAGAGAGGCAGATTCTTGAATTGCAGGAACAGGTCTATTGATTGGAAGTTTACATATCTGGTTCTCCATTAAGAGTATAATTTGTGGTGTTTATTGAAAATTTTAACTAATAGAATAGCAATTTGTATTCTTCTTAGATTCTTCCTTTATCAAATTGCTGATCAATTAAATTATTTATCAATGTGAGAATCAGGAGGTCTGATATTGATCTCATCTTTCAGCATAGAGCTAATCAGGAGGCCATATTTTTGAAGGATGAACAATTGAAAGTATGGATTGCACGCGTTCAGGAGATGGATGCCTTGCAATCTACTACAAACCACTCATTACAAGTTGAATTACGAGAACGCACAGAGCAATATAATCAACTATGGCTCGGTTGTCAAAGACAGGTTGATTTGCAATGGATTCTTTTGGCATTAATCAGATGTTGGCTTTATATTACATTTGTGTGCCCTGTATGCTTGCTTCAATCTGTATGTCTATAAGTGGCAACGGTTTCATCTTTTTCTTGGCTGGCAAATCAGTTTCTTCATTTTGCTTCTGATATTTGTTTTAATCCTTGGTATACTTAAACTCATGCAGTATAGATCTGATTAGTACTTGCTACTTGATAAACAATGTGATGCTGCTAGTCTTCTTGCCAAAGTTTGATTTATTTGCCCCTTTGGGTTATTGATGTCAGTTAGCAGAAATGGAGAGACTTCATTTGCATACTGTACAACAGCTTCATCTTGAGCTAGCTGATGCAAAAGAAAGGAGTGGAACCTACCCTGAAGAGTCGCGCATATCCCAGACAAGCTCAAAGGATATATCAAAGTTTGGTCAAAGCAATGTAAACCAATTAGATGTTAATGCAAATGGTGCAACAAGTGCTGACAATGGACCACTTCCAAATGGGAATGCAGATAATGCTTCAAACCAGGTAGGATTGCTTTTCATTGTGGTTATTTTATCACTGAAAAGAAGTATCTGATATCAATGTCAGTATGAGCTTCTGTGAAAATTTTAATAATCATTGCCATTTATTATGGATATACACTGTGAATAGCTCTCCTCTTCTACTAAACATGATTATGATATATTGGCAACATTTCAATGCATTCCATAGATTTTTTTATTAGCTGGTTGCCTTGCCATGCATGTTGTGTTGCTCAACTATAACTTTAGCCTCTTAATAAATTTGTTATGGGTGCTATTTAATTTGTGGATTTTGGCAAAATGTCAAAGAGAGAGAGAGAGAGAGAGAGAGAGAGAGAGAGAGAGAGAGAGAATGGTGGATAAGATTAGTGAGGTGTTACAATAATTGATACGAAAACCAGATAAAGTGACAAAAAGAGCATCACCAATATTAGTCCAGTTGATTGAATGACTGGGGCTGGGCTTGGACTGCAGGCCAAAAGACGCTTTAGTTGTCTTCCAGGAAGATTGTACTTTGGATGCTTTGGGTGTCTTATTGACCATTGAAGGAGAAAACTTTTGGTGGGGAACTTCCAAATTCAATTGCAACAGTACCTTAAGTACACTCTACATTAAAGTTATGTTCCCCACATTGCAACAAATCACTGACCTCATGTGGTTTTGCTTAGCTGTTGGAGTGGGTGGGGTTCTCACTTGTTCTTGTGTTGGGTTCACTAAGTTCAAATCATCTGTGGTAATAACTATAATGGTAATGAATATTCCAAAGGATTTGTCTAATGACACTTATTTTATGTCTAGCGGTTAATTGCTCATTATAAAATTTTGTGCCACTTGCTATTTTTCAATAATGAATAATTTTAGAGTAGTTTTTCTAGTTTAATTTCTTCTTGTTATGCCTTGTGACATTGGTTTTTAAGTCTTCCATAATTGCTTTTAATGAGGTTCATGGTTGTTCCTCATTTGAGCATAAATTAACCTTCCCATGATTTGCCATCACTTATTGTATGTCGGGGCTTGTGAACAATATCAAATCTTGTTATTTTATCTTCACTCAAGCAAATTGCATTACTACATGTCTCTCTCTCTCTCTCTCTCTCTCTCTCTCTCTCTCCCCCCCAAAAAAAAAAATAAAATAAAATAAAATAGTTGCCTTACCTTCTTAGACCATTCACTCATATTAGTTGCCTCCAACCCATAAGCTAAGCCATAGAAATGAATATGTAATTGTTGTTGCTTCGTGAAATATTATAAGTTTGGTTGGGCTTTTTAAACATGGAGATTAGTTTCCTCATTTCTGTTTTAGCTCAAACCTTTGATAGTTTTAAGTACGGTCACATTGTGCATGAGGCTTATTCTCAGGCAAGTGTCACATGGTGCCTCATGTTTCAAGTTTTTATGGATAACAAGTCTAGAACTTCTATACTTATGTATATGAATGGGTGATTGCACAAATATTACTTGTATATTAGAGTATTTGAATTTTATTATGTTTTAAGCTTTGTTTGTTTGACAAAATATTTATTAGAAAAAATTTGTTGCATGTTTTGGCACTTGGGTTATTTAGGAAAATTGGGAAAATATTTTACTGATCAAAGGGAACACTAAGACATTTTTTAGGATTGTGACCAAACAATAGAAGATAAGTTATTTTCTCAAAAAATGTTATCTTGGAAAATATTCTCCACAAACAATTTTTATTTTCCGTGAAACAAACGGAGCCTTAGTGATTTAATATACTTTAATGAGATTTTTGGATAGCTTAATGTGAGGTAGACATAGTTTAAATTGTAAACTTAGTTGTTTTTGCTTTATTATACATGCTTCATGCATTGCAAGTTCAGTGAAGGCCAATCTGGTGATAGGGAAGGAGTTAGTTTGAATGGAGTGGTACTGTCCCAAAGTAATCACTTTAAATATCTAGGCTCAATCCTTCAAGTAGATGGGGGATGTGAGGAGGATGTTAGTTATAAGATTAAAGCCGGATGGTTGAAGTGGAGACGTGCCACGGGAGTTTTATGTGATCGTAAGATTCCTAATAAGATGAAAGGAAAATTTTACTGTACAGCCATACGACCAGCTATGTTATTTGGTAGTGAGTGTTGGCACTGAAAGAGTCGTATGAGTCTATGATAAGAGTTGCAGAGATGAGAATGTTATGGTGGATGAGTGGCCATACTAGACTAGATAAAGTCCGTAATGAGAGTATTAGAGAAAAGGTAGGAGTGATGCCAATTGAAGATAAGTTGAGAGAAGGGAGATTGAGGTGGTTTGGTCATGTGAAGCGTAGACATACGGAGACTGCAATTAGACAAGTAGAGCATATTAGGTTAGAGGATAGAAAGAAAAAAAGGGGTAGACCTAAATTGACTTGGAAGAGAGTAGTACAACATGACCTAGAAACATTACACATTTATGAGGATTAACTCAAAATCGTTTAGAGTGGAGAAAGCGAATCCATATAGCCGACTCTAAATTTTTGGGATAAAGGCTTAGTTGAGTTGAGTAGGCTATCTGGTATACAAGAAGTGGAACTAATGGTTAATCTAGTGTACATGCAACACAGCTTTAGGAAGAGATTGGTGATGGGTTGGAAGAGTTCTACAAGTTATGAATTATGGCATGGTTGTGAGTGTGGATGATGGGAAATAATTAATGAGTCATGGTGTTAACTTATTATGTCCCATGTAGAAAATCAAATGCTTCAGTATATACATGTGATAAATTAGTGGTAGAAGGAGAGAGAAAAAAAGGGGGAGACCTAAAATGACGTTATAGGGAAGTAGTATCAAAATATTTATAATTTTTTAATATTAATGTGGAATTGGTCTCAAATAAAGTTGAATGGTGAAAAAGGATCCATATAGCCGATCCCAACTAGTTTGGGATTAAGGCTTAGTTGTTGTAGTGGTGTTAACTTCTTTAAATCTGTTAAACTAACGCCTTGTTTCCGACACTTTTGTGTTTGCACGTTCTTTTTGTAAACCAATTGATAGATGGATGATAGATATGAAGGGGTTAATTTGATCAAAATATGAGGGTTGCAAGTTGGAGATAGAGAGAGATGGGCCGTAGATAAATAGAAAGACATGCAGGGAGTTAATTGGTCAAATATGAGGAATGCAAGTGTGAAGAGAGAGAGAGAGAGAGAGAGAGAGAGAGAGAGGGGGGGGGGGGTTGGTTGTGGGAGGGAGGAGGGAGGAGATGGGCAATATAAATTTGGATAATGGCTTATCTAAATTTTAAATAATAGAGGGACAAAGTGATTAGGAAACGTAAGAAATGTTACTAATTTATCACATTAAAGTATCCTACTTTTCCATAGGGTGGTTCTTAGGATGTAGCTATTGTTTCTGGTGACCTTTTGGTTAAAAAGAATATGTAGGGGCATTTTATTGTTTCTTAAGTAGAAAATACAAACTGAAATTATTAAGTGGAGAATCCAATCAAGAAATTTGTTAGGTGACAACTTAGCATATTCTGAGTGGCTTCTTGTAATGCTTGTTTGCTTAAGTCCTGGACGATCAGCAAACAATATTACATGGACAAGTGAAAAGCATTGTTTTATTATTTGATAGACTAATTTTTGAGTAGCAAAGAAAATCCCTATTCTAATGCTGTATTAATGATTTCCAATATTGTTGTGTTCTTCATTAGACCAACCATGTTGCCGGAGTCCCCATTGCACCGTCGTCTTTACTTGGGATGCCTACCTACCTTCCGCCTGGACAGGTGACTGCACTGCATCCATTCATTCTGCATCAACAGGGGATTCCTCATTCTATGCCATCACATGTTCCTCAATCTCATGTTGGGCATTTTAACTCGATACCAGCAATGTCATCCCTTCCACAGTGGCAGAACCAGCAGGTATTACCAGATTGAAATATCCTTTGTGTCCACCTTTTATATATGACTTTGTGGTATCATAATATGTATTCTTTTCCATTTCTTATCTGATGAATATGCAATCTCAAGTAAGTTGTCCATCTGTGGTAATGTTAAGAATATTTTTCGTTTCTCATCTTTCTCAGGCTGCATCAGAGGGTGCTCAATTATCTACACCGAATCAACTGACTTCATCCCAAACTGATCACAACCTTATGAGATCAGATGCAAAGTATGAGTATGAAGTGTCTGTTAATGGACAAGGATTTCATCCTGGTTATCTGGACATTCACAACAGTCAAGGGACGGAGCCTGATCCTGTAATTTCATCGTCTACTGGGGAAGCACAGGTTTTGCATATTTACATGTTGCTATCTACCTGTGATATATTTTTGCAATCATCATTGACGGGGTATACTAAAATGCTTTCTTTTGCAGGTCCTTGAGTCGATGGATAGAAGTTACGTGGTTTCCTCCCAACCTGAGCAGAGCTTGCAACAGATTTCTTCCCAATTTAGTGATTCCTTAAGACTGAATTCTCTTGATCAAAACAGTGAAGCAAAGGTTTGCTCAATATCCTTCTGCTTTTCTGATACCATTGGTTGCTTGTCTAATTAGAAAGCAGCTTGTGAGTTGCTCGGAGACCTAACTCAGGATGAACTTGAAATGTTGCAGGAGCAAAATGTTTTGAGCTTTAGTGATCAGGGATTAGATGGCCAAGTTTTGACAGACGAACAACAAAGTTCTGTCAGTGCATCATTGTCCGAAACATCAATGCATTCAGTTAATGCCAGTGAAGGCACTATCAATAATGGTACTGTAGTATTATCTGAATCATTGATCTCAACTGGGCAGACAAATATGGTGACCGTAGGGAAAACTTCAGAGACTGCCCTTCTTGATGAAAGATCTCTGTTGGCTTGCATGGTTCGCACAATTCCAGCTGGCGGTAGAATTCGGATCAATTCAACGGTTTGTGTCTGTAAATAATAAATTGTCCATCCTAACCCTTTTCATATCCTTCAAGAATTGAAGTAGTTACTTGGTGTCTAAATACAGCTACCTAATAGGCTGGGCAAGATGCTTGCACCTTTACACTGGCATGATTACAAGAAAAAGTATGGAAAGCTTGATGAGTTTGTGGCTGGTCACCCAGAAGTGAGTTTCTGGAATTTGCAATTGTATGTTACATAGATTTTCTCATTGTCATATCTGAGAATTCCATGTGATTTCAGTTATTTTTTATTGAGGGCGACTACATTCAACTTCGAGAAGGAGCTCAAGAAATGATAGCTGCTACAGCAGCGGTTGCTAAAGTTGCAGCAGCAGCAGCAGCATCTCCTCCATACTCATCATTTTTTCCTTCTGTGGCTGTTACTCCAATGGCACAGTCTCACCGACTCAAGAAAGTTCCATCAATTGATTCAAAACAGCCTAATGGTGTTAGTTTTGATACTGCTGGGGGTATCTCAAATGTAAAAATTTTGAGTAAATTGAAAGATTCTCAGGAAATGAATGGAGCAGATTTTGATAGATCAAGCATATCTAGCAACCAGAGCAAGGGGTCAATGCATGGGAGGTCTAACTTGAATTTTGCTGGAAAGCAGCAGGGCAGGTATGGTTTCATTCTTTCCAAATACTGGAACTGTTATTGAATGGGCATGTAGTTTCATGTAGCAGTGGCTAAAGGGATTATTGAGCTTAACGCTATTGAATTATTGCAGGACAACTGGAGCTGCATTAACATCTGGAAGATAGTAAGTTTATTAAATTACTTGCACGCATGAATTTGGCATTTTCATTATATTTCTCGTTATCTAATCAATAATTAAACATATTTTCCAATTTTTGCGTCATTCATCATTTAGGGTAGCTGTAAATGCGTCTGTTGCTAGTAGCTGCTTTTTTTTTTTTTTTTTTTTTTTTTTTTTTTTTTTGTTGTTATGGATTTCTCAGCTCAATCGATTAGAACTAATCAACTGTGTAATTTGTGCGACAGGAGGAAATGTGGAATCATATAGATAAATATAAAATGGATGTTAACAGGGGTTGTGATGGAGCATATATAGGGATAATCCGCGATGGAATGTGTTTATTGCTGATCGAAATCGCCAGTCAGCTTTTGCTTATAGAAATTATCTATTGGACTGCTCAGTTGATTCTCTTTTAATTTTATGTTTTTTTGGGAAAAAGAAAACATTTGTTTAGTGTGTTTTGTGATCCAAAATGGAACATTGGACTCTCTGCAGTGATATTCATGCACAAAATTGCATCTGTGCATCTGATAGCTCTTTTTTTTTTTTTTTTTTTTTTTTTTTTAATTTTGGCCGATTGTTCAATGGAAGTGATTTTCTGCTGAACTGGCGTAGCTTTTCTTATTCTTTTTCCTTGAAGCGCCTAGCAAATAGCATTTCATATGATTTTTCTCTCATTTAGACTTAATTCATCGTAAATACAAAATATTTATGTTTATTGAACAAAATTATTAGGCTTAAATGAAAAAGAAAATTGCGTTTTCTGCAAATGTATCCTTTTCTTTTGATTTTATCAATTTTATGTATTAATAACGATTTTAATCTATTTAATAATTTAAAATAATTTATACGTATAAAGGCAATAAAACTATTTTAATTACAAAATCAAATATAATTTTCACTATTTGAGTTAATATTTTATTTTCTAATTATTGGATGAACAAAAAATTGACTTGCACAGGCAAGAACTTGAATTTTTCTTTTTCTTTTTAATAAAAAAAAAAAAAATGAAAAAGCACATAGAAAACTAATGCCTTGTCCAGAAAAGTAGGATTATGGACGGCAACTATATTTAGGTTTGTTGCTTACAATATGGCAGCTTAAGCATGTCTCCAGTGAGATCATGCTTGGACATTAGGGGTAAAAATAAGCTGCCTTTTCACATGAACAGAAAACAACTAGCCTACAAAGATGTATCAGTACTTTAAGTCCAATGGCCTAAATGGCTACATGAGTTGGTATCATCTGTTTTCACCCGTCAGTACATCCATTATTCATGCTGGGTCTCTCTCATTTGCCGCTGGGTGAGGTGCTGCTGCTGGAGGTGCAGTGGCAGCTGCTGCTGATCATTAATCTGGAAAGGTAGTTTTGGAGTGAAATATATTGGTTGCTGAGACATTGCAACTTGAGATGGTTGAATGTAATGCTCTTGTTGCACTGTGGACTGAGGGGATGTCTGCAATTTTCAACAGAAGCAAATGTTCCAACATCAAAAAGAAAGAAAAAAGAGTTTTTGGGGTACATTTGTCAGCATTTTCACCTGTGAAGGCATTGGTGTCCCTTGTGGTTGGGCATCAGCTATTCTAGCTAGGTACATCAGGTTCTGCTGTAGCTGCGCTTGATAACTGAATCATTTTGCAATGTCATATGGCCAAAAACCATGTAAAGGTACAATGAAATTGCAGAATAAATGCTAACAATATTTTTCTGATTTTAAAATGGACTTTAGATCTTTCTAAGCAAGAAAGAATGTTAGCATGCTTAATTTCATGAGCTTGCAGCTGACAGATTCTGTAGAATTGCCGTCTCTTACATATTATTCATTCAACTACTCTTCCCCTTAGTATTTTTGTTTTGGAACAACTAAATGAATATTGATATAATACCTAAATTGAATATCTCAAATAAGCACTTTTGCTCATATCATATCATGAGCAAGTCATCATTTCAAACCCAAAATAATATTATCTTCAAAATACGAGAATACTGCAAACAATCACTGAACTAATGAGTTTAACGCATGTTCTTGCACAATCTACCATATGCCATTTTTGGAATACAATCCCTGATTATTCCCCCTATACATAGAGAGAGAGAGAGAGAGAGAGAGAGAGAGAAGTGACTAAATCAGGAAGCATATAGGATGAACACTAACTAGTGACTGATCTGTTGTATGAAGTTCCTCATGCTTGATGGATAAGTCATGCAAATCACTTGCTAAGTTAATTAAAGCACGTATTGAAAGGCTCATATGATTAGGGAATTGTTTTCTCATGCACAAAGGAGAAGATGATGAAAAATATCAGACGTGATGGAAAACAGGAGAAATATTAAAAATAAACTAATTAACATTTTTAATAATGGAAACAAAACTACAAACATCAACTTCACATAAAATAAAGTCATTATGCAAATCACACCATTGGGTACCATAATGGAAACAAAGAAAAGTGAGCATTCTAGTTGGTTCGTCACTCACGAAGCACATTCAGCAAACTTTCCCATATTTTGATTCTCCAGTATAGCCATAATTAACTGCTTATTCTCGTCCAGGTACTGCATAAATCATAAATAAAACATCATCATCTTAAAGTAATAATCAAATTTGTGATATACACTTCTCAAAAAAATTGTGATTTACATTATCTCCAATATTAGAGTGGCACTGTTCAAAGCGTTCAAAATCAACTACTTTCTTGAATAAATGAATTAACAAAATCATACTAAGAGAAAATTTTAGCTTTTAGAACTGAATCACTGTTTTCATGATAAAGCCAGTTCATAATTCAAGCTATTCAAAAAGCAAAACAATTTGGCAAACACCAACAGCTTGTAAGCAGTGGTGTGACATATTAGTAAAATGTAATTGAGACCCATTCCTCATCATATGTAATAAGGGCACACCACACAATTAAATTAAAACCCAAAACCAAAAGTTGAGAAGCCAGCCCCCTAACAAAGGAATAAGAAATATTGAATCCATGGGAACCTACATTCCTAGGCAAAACTTGCTTCCTACATTTTTAACAATATTCAAAGAGTATTACCATCAGATTCAGATGCTCCATTTCAATCAAACAAACCCTTAATCAGAAGAACATAATTGATATTTGTTTTTCACAAGTCTAAACAGATTTTTTTTCCTTTGCAAATTGGATTACAATAAAAGTTATTCCTTTAAAAAAAAAAAATCTAAACGTTCAACAACAAAGAATCAGGAATTTAGTGGATTAAAGGCATTGAAAGTTCCAATCAGAAGATAATCAAGGTTAAAAAAATAAAAAGTCCACTGATTTAAAAACAAAATCTAAACACAATAAAGGGATCCCACTACAATGCATGCAAAAGCGAAACCCATTATACAATATAACCAAACACAAAATCTCTCTATGTGTATAAGATAAAACCCATTACACAGCAAATGAGAAACGTGAATGTTACCTTTTGAATCTGCTCAGTTGTAATGTTGAGTGAAGGGTTCATCATCTCTGGCTGTGGTGTCTGTTGCATTCTTAACCTTCACAAACTAAAACTCAAAACCCACTAAAACCCTAACCCTACCCTTCTCTGTTCTGCGAATGAGGAAGAAGAAAGACTACACAGAGAGGAAAAGAAACGTATGGATAGATAGAATCAGATAGAGACTAGTACACTGTGACTATATGCGATACTAGCAAGACTGGCGCAAGTTAACAAAAGATCAGAAATGCATGCCAGATGGTTTAAAACGACACCGTTTCAGTTAAGGAAACAAATGAAAGAAAGGTAGAACGACACCGTTTGTCAGGAGCTATTACACATTTTTGAACTTGTGCGACGTCGTATTTGGAAGAAGTAAAGTAATAGTGAAACCATGCGGAAGCTTAACCATTTCTTAATCGAAGAGAAGAGAGACAGAGACAGAGGGAGTGTCGAGAGAGATGGGTTACGTATTGAGGGTGAGATTGGCGTCATTCTTCGCCGGAGCAGCGACGGCGTCGCTTCTGGGATTCTACGTTCTTTATAAGGATTACAAGGTTGCCCATGAATCCATTTCTCAACAGGTTAGTACCCAAGAAGAAAAACGGAAAAATCCATGTTCTCTCTGCATTTTTTGAAGCCTCAAACATCTTGCATTGAAAACATTAATAGATTGATATTTAAGATGTGGGGTTTTAGGATTTTTGTTTTTAGTTTCGCGTTTGAGAACAAAAGACAGTAATTTTGCCTTG
This sequence comes from Hevea brasiliensis, assembly GCF_030052815.1. Classification (NCBI taxonomy): domain Eukaryota; kingdom Viridiplantae; phylum Streptophyta; class Magnoliopsida; order Malpighiales; family Euphorbiaceae; genus Hevea; species Hevea brasiliensis. The sequence goes on from NC_079501.1 coordinate 98,119,793, forward strand.
TAATCTGAAATTAACTTGTCAATTTTGTTGGGTTATCTATGGATTTTCAATTTCTGGAGAGCCATTTAATTCGCTAGAAGGCTTCATTTGTATTGATTCAACAAGTTAAGGTAAACCCAGAATTATAATGGTAGTTTTTCTTTTTCTTTTTTAGTTAATTTTTCCCCTAATAGTATGGTATAGACATTTGAGTTATTCCTATTTGGAGTGATCCTTGCCTTATGCACGTCTAGCCAGCTGAAATGAGAGGCTTGGCTTTAGGTTAGGGAGCTCTTTATTATTTGGATTGGAGGAATTTGATGGATTTGGTGAAGGAATGTGGAGATTTGAGAAGCCTCAACTAAAATGGACTGTTTTGTGGAATTTTTGTAAGCCACATTGCTTGATCTTCTTTGCTTTTTAGGTCTGAATAGAAAATCCATAGCTTTCAAGTTAAATTAAATGTGAAATATCTATGCTCAAATCCTGCTTTGCGTTATTTGCGTTTGGGATGCTTGCCAATGATTTTTAAGTTTATTTTTCCCCCTTTTTTTCTGTGGAGTTCATACACCTAAGTTGCGGTTCTTCTTCTTGCTGCAATCTTGTTTTCTGACTTAAATGTCCCATGGTGTTCCTTACCGCGGCTTACAAAAATTCTTATAGTTATAATCCATCTTTTGCTTGGTTTAATTACTACAAATGTAACCCTGAATCTTTTATGGGACAATTTGGTTTGTCTCTAATTCTTTTTCATCATAAAATTTTTAGAGTTAGTTATAGGCAAAGACACATGAGTATACTTTATCTTTGACAAATCAATTTGAATGTGGCATTGTGACCGGGACGAATTTAGCAATACCGGTTTCTTTGTGCTTGTGAGGTTAGCAATGAAAATGTGGACCAGTTTTATTGCTTTCCTAGTGATTGTGTAAGAAAATTTGCCTCTTTCCATGGTCAATCTTTTTTCATTATTGAGATTGCATTTAAAACAAGCAGCAACACTTGTTGAAAAGAAGCACATGGAAGACTCACAGAACAGTATAACTGTAATCCCATTGCATAATTTTACAAGGTAGCTTTATTTATTTAGGGTGACAGATCCAAAGTTGCATCTCTTTTATTTCTTATATATCCATCCATAATCATGTGAGTGTTTATCTCTTGATGTTGCTCATTCAAAGTTATATGACATCTTTAGTAGGATGGAGTGCTGGCATTCTTTGATGAGAATTATATGCTGCACATTTAGATTAGTACCCAAATGTTATTTGCAATTTTTTTTTTTAACCGTGTCTGCTGTCTAGTGGATGCTACAATTTTAAATGCATGTCCTTATATGTTTAACATTCATATAACATTTTTGATCCAGATGGCAGTTTTTAAGCCTTGCCCCCCAAAATATACTGCATCTAAGTATTTAATGTCTCCATGCTACATGAAAAGTGAGATAATTGACTGAGAAGGGAAGCCCGTTATTGTTTAAACGTTAATTTTGTTAGTTTTTTCTTTTTTAACAACTATGAGAACATTATTGTTATCTTTAGTGAACAGGATTTTCCATTGATCAATTGAATTATGAGCATGCCATACTGTTGACATAACCTGAACCATGTTTCTCAAGGACCTTGATCTGTCCTTCAGGGGTTCCCACATTCTTAGGGCTATAGGGTTAGGTATTTTAGCGGGTCAGAAGACCTGGATGGTCTTTTTGTGTGCATGGAGAAGTATTAATATGGAATTTATTTTGTATTATTGTGCCTTTGATCAGGTGAAAGGCCTTCATGAGTCCCTGGATACAAGGATCTCTGCTTTGGAAACGCTGAAACAAACTGAAGCTTCTCAACCTGTGCAGGCAACAGAGTAGGTGTCTTGGGGCATTCTACTAGTTCTCACTTCAAACATGTTTTTCTAGTTATGCAATCAATTTCTATGTAGTTTTACCCCCCGCTCCCCCACAGCCAATTTTAAAAAATAATTTTTACCTGAACTTCTCTGTAATGATATACTCCAAATCTACCTGAAAATCCGAGTTTGCATTTTCTGTTGGATGAATGCTGACATTGCATTCAGAATGTGATGATTTTCAAATTTGTTTGTTATTGGTGCTATTACCTTGGAGTTGGGAGGAGTTATGCACTATGTCATTGAAGAGTTATTTTTAGCCATGGCTGGTTCGTAGTTTGGCGTATATAGCATCTGAAGGAACAGTCAATTGGATGCTATTGTGATTGTAGAAACATGGAACAGCCAGGAATGTTAATTAAACGATCCTTTCAAGTGCCACAGCCAAGAGCTTTCATTTGTGATGAACCATGAAAATATGTCACCCATTAATTCCAATCTTCAGAGGAAATAGGAAAATTGAGAGACTTGTGCTGATGATTGTTCCATGGAAGTATGTCTTAATAATCGAGTTTATGTTTTATTAATAACACAGCACTTTCATTAGTTTTTACCATACTTTAGTTAATTTTAGAAATGGATGGCAAATTACTCTAAAACAAAAAAGGAAAGCATGTTAACAATTGTCGCAAGGTATTTTGCGGTTGCCTGGACGAAAACTCTTCACCGAAGTGGGAAAGAGTGAGGAGTCGCCACTTTAATTTTGAGTGAAAGTAAAAAAAACCATTCATGAAAATAAATTTAAAAGAAATCACTTCGAAAACAGAGATTCTAGGTTCGGAGTTCATATACGGGCAGGGAAGGTGTTAGGCACCTCGCCTCGTCTCTGAATGAAGGTAAATAGATTTAATGTTATGCTCTTTTATAAATTAAAAGGGTAATTAGGGGGTTGGGATAGTGATAATGTTAATCCTTTGTGCAAAATAAATGGATATTTGATATTTCACCTATCTTGGGTTGCCTAGGAACACAAGTTCGTGAGATGACCCTTTAGTGAATAAGTATTTGAGTGAATTTGTCTTGTGTATTGGGGTCATGTCATTTAGTTTGAATTTTGTTAAGGGAGCCCGGAAGAGGAACTTCTCCCGATCTCTAGATATATTTATTAAGAGTTGAGAGATTTCGGATAAGAACTCTCCTCTGATCTCCCTGTTTTAATTGAAGCGAGAATCAGGTAAGAATTCTCCCCCGATCTCTTAAGGTGTTTGGTTTAAAATTTGATGAAGGATCTCGGATAAAAACTCTCCTCCGATCTCTGAGTTTTTATTTGAATGAGGATCGGGTAAGAACTCTCCCCCGACCTCTTAAAATATTTGGTTTAAGGTTTTTAATGAAGGATCTCGGATAAGAACTCTCCTCCGATCTCCGTGTTTTTGTTTGAATGAGGATCGTGTAAGAACTCTCCCCCGACCTCTTAAAATATTTGGTTTAAGGTTTTTAATGAAGGATCTCGGATAAGAACTCTCCTCTGATCTTCGTGTTTTTGTTTGAATGAGGATCGGGTAAGAACTCTCCCCTGACCTCTTAAAATATTTGATTTAAAGTTTTTAATGAAGGATCTTGGATAAGAACTCTCCTCCAATCTCCGTGTTTTGTTTGAATGAGGATCGAGTAAGAACTCTCCCCCCGACCTCTTAAAATATTTGGTTTAAAGTTTTTAATGAAGGATCTCGGATAAGAACTCTCCTCCAATCTCCGTGTTTTTGTTTGAATGAGAATCGGGTAAGAACTCTCCCCCGACCTCTTAAAATATTTTGTTTAAGGTTTTTAATGAAGGATCTCGGATAAGAACTCCCCTCCGATCTCCGTGTTTTATTTGAATGAGGATCAGGTAAGAACTCTCCCCCCGACCTTTTAAAGTATTCGGCTTAAGACTGAGTCTTTCACCGATCTCGTATATGACTACCTTGTCCGAACTCTTTGGCTAGCTACATCCGATCTCTCTCGGTTACTAATCTGAGGTCCAACCTTATTTCGGTTCCCGCTTTATTATGCTATTTCCTAGACTTGCTTAATAGCCCAACCTCATGACTTTTTTTTCCTGATTTCCTATTCATTCTTTGATTATTTTACTTATTTCAAAAGACCCCCTATCACGTTAGGATATTGTTACCAACACTTCGCTAAATTACCTAGAAGCTACTTGTAACCGGATCACCTATATTCGAAGGGAATAAAAAACTAAGAACAAATAAATAACGTGAACTGGAGAATAGAAAGAGTAAACTCAAGAGAGTAATTATTGGCCTAAAGGATCCGCATGGAGATTTTTAGTATAACTGAACTTAACGAGAATTTTGAGAAGAAAACGAGAGCGTTCGGAAAGGTGACAGTCTAGATACTTACCTGTGTGAGGTCGAAGTTATCAAACTGACTTTGAAGATCACAAATATCATTGCGTTGAAGGCTGATGGTTCCAGGACCAATGCTTACTTTGAGATTGCGAGAACCAGGCTGAAATGCAGTTAAGTCGAAGCTACGGCTACCTGGTCAGAATGGGGCCAAGCTGAGAGAAGAATATGTAAGTGATAGGGTAATGAAGACAAGACTGAACAGAAATGGTATAGCAGAGTGATGAATAAACTGAAAATGAAGGATTTCATGGTTCGAAAACTCTCTACCAATGGAGATACTCGAGAAAACTAGTGTCTGAAGTTTCTCAATTTTCATGCAAGCTTAGAATGGCAAAGCAGCAAAGCTAAATTAGATTTCAGAGCCTTTCCACTATAATCACCACCTTTTTTTTGTCCGTCCCCTCTACAGTATTGCATGCAGGTATTTATAGGGAACGGGTGCTGCTAATGAAGGGTCAAGATCTCCTTTTGGGGAGACGGAAGGTTTGGATTTAAAAGGACATAATACGATGTTTGAAAATTAAAGGGAATCAAAATGGACGGCTGGGATCCTACCCAGAATATCCGTCCTTTCTCTTCCCAATCCAACGGCTTAGGATCCTTCCTTACAAGATGGATCTGAGGGCTACGAATAAAAGGCGCCGGACCTGTCGTTTGTTTTTGATCCAAGGGCTCCGAGTTCATCCTTGCAAGTATAATCAACGGTGGGGATTGTGATGTACAGGACTGTCATAACTATTTTTGGCGTCTGTCAGCAATGTGGGCGATTCTGCAAATGAGGCGTGCGGTGAAGATTTGATCACGCCTGCAACACTTTAACTACCTCTGCTCTGATTGTGTGGAGAGTTATTGGAAGTTATCTTATCCTCTTCGTGCATTCCGATCTCTTATTTCTTCCGATCTATAATGACTCTTTTCCGATCTCTTCTACCGGGCCCTTCTCCCGATCTTTCCCATTCTAGAACCTTCCCCTCTATTCGAGTTGCCTCAGTCAATGCATTTAATTCTTCGGTTACCGATGCATCCGCTTCGGTTTCCGCAAGTAATAAATGCTCAGACTCTCTATATATATGCCTTAGCGAGGAATTTCTCCCACATTCCATTTCTCCTCTTCCCATTTTTCACTTCTCCTGTCCAAGTTTCTCCGGTAATAATTCCGGCTATGGTGACCGCTTTTGATCTTTTTCCGATTGTTCTCTTTGTTCCTTGACTGAAAATTTATGATCCCGGTGATCGGAGAATCATGAGAACAACATCTGATGACAGTGAGAGAACCGGACAAATTTACCAATCCAGATCAAAAATATCGATCGTGCCGATCTCGAATCGATCTACCGATATAATCGGTGAACTGATTTCGGGTGAGAGAACTGCTAATTTCCCTCTAAATATAGGTAACCGCCTTTTAAAGTTCATTTGGCTCCTCACCACATCAGGCATCCCGACTGCGGCTTGGTTCTGATCGATGACATCGACGATGACTCCTCTCATCATCATGAGAGTCATAGTCACTCCATCTGAGTTGCACATCTATCCGATGCCTATGGCTGGCTTTCTGATCAAACACATCTTTTGATTCAGCCACAAGACTAGGCTTTGACATAGGTCCCTACTAGGTAGGATGTAATGCCGATCTTTAGAGATCGCCCAAATGATGTAATCTGTTCTTTAAAGGTTCTTAATGATGTAATCCGATCTCTTGAGACCGCCTAAATGATTTAATTTGACCTTTTGGAAATGAAATGAAATTTTATTTGACAGTTGTCATTTAATTATTGCATTGGTTATTTTTCGATCTCTGATGTGCATATCCGATCTAGTTCCTAATTAAATCACCCTTAGCCGATCTGTAACTCTGAACATCAGCCTTAATCCGACGATCTTAACCAGCCGATTTCCTTTTATTTTATTTATGGTGTTTCTGGAATCTTCCTGCGACGTGTTAGGGAAGCGGGTGGATTCCGTAACCGATGCGTCGCTTGGGACACTGTGAGCATTGAATGCTCAGATGGGTATAAATAGGGGAAGGGTCAGTCAGTTGCTCCCTTATGTCATTTTCAGCACTTTGTGAGCGATTCCAAAATTCTCTCATTTCTTCAAGTTTTTCCAACGCTGATCACATTCCGGTAAGGGTTTTGATCTTTCTCTTAGTCAAACTTCTTTCATTTCTTTGAAAATGAGCGGCGCCGAGGGTCAGAGAGCGGCGAACCCTCCTTCCGTTCATGTCTCGTGGTCATCGGATGAAGTCGAGGTGATTAGGTCGAGTGGGCTCCCTGAGCCTCCTACGACCTCTGTTTCAGCCCGTGGTCAAGCGGCACAATCAAGACGAACACATTCCTCTGGGAGAGAAAATCTTCCCGTGGATCAGTTGTCGTCGATCCTCCAAGAAACCAATCTGCAGTCGTTCAGTCAAGAGTACAACCTTTGGACCGACTCATATGAGCTTATCAGATGCCATGGCGATCTCCGAGCCGATCACTTCTTTGAAGAAAATGATGCGATCATGATATATGAAGAGCAATTAAAAGCCGAGCTCTGGTTTCTTCTTGACAACTTCTTCAAGGACATTCTGAAGTTCCACCACGTATGTATAGCCCAAGTACATTCGACCTCATGGCGAATTCTGGTGGCTTTCAGAGGCTTATGCCGAGCCAAGAAGCTCGAGCCTATAGCAAAGGTTTTTGCTGAGCTGCATAGACTTACTCGTCGAAAGGACGATGAGCATTGGTTCTTCCAAGCCAAATCGCACTGTGGGTTTTTTACCGATCTCTCCTCTTCACAAAAAAATTAGAAGAATCGCTTCTTTATATTGAGGAGCAAGATTCCGAATGGTTTTGAGAGTTTCCCACGTAGCTGGCAGCATCTGGGCCCATCAATTCCCAAGAAGATCGCCCTGAGCAGGGATGTGGGTGCTATGGTAATGGAATTAAAGGATCAGGCGGCCACTTAAAAGTATTAGTGCCTATACGCTGTTATGGCTGAACTGAAATGGTGGCTGATGCGGATGATTGCTAATGAAAACTATGAACTGCAACTCTCTGGCCTCGGACCCGGGACCGGTATAACCTAAATCTTTAGTCTCCCGGTTTAGGTAATCTCACTAACTGTTTTTCTATGCAGAAATGGCTGGAGGCGAAGGCGCAAAGGAGAGCCACAAGCGGAAAAGAGAAGTCTCCTGAAAGGTACGAGAAATGAAGATCGCTGCGGCATCACAGACGCCAAGGCGGGATTCGGGAGACTCGTCCCGACCTTCGAGGCAACCAATCTCAGAATTAAAAGTAGCTCCTTCTCTCCCTTGACAAGAAGAGCCACCACCTCCACCTGTTCCTTCTAGTGCGGAAGGTGGGCCTTCCCAACTTACTGTGAGGACCCTGTCTCGAGGTGCCCAGGTCCTTATTCATTCCTTAGAGAAGAACCGATCAGTTTGGGAGAATCCGGGCTTGGCCAAGGTTCTGGGAGCTTCCATTTGCCTCCAGGAGGATTGGAACAGGCTGCTCCTGAGTAGCATTGATGATCTCCTGGCCCAGACGATGAGTTTGAGTGTAAAGAGCCTGGTGAACCAGCATATAATCAGGGAAAAGGCTCTTCTTCTGAGGCAAGAAATTCTAAAAGCAATCCAGGATGCAGCTTCTGCCCAAGCCCAACTTTCATCTGCCCATGGCTACATTGCTGAAATCGAAGGTCGGATGAAATCCTATGAGGATAAGTTGGCCGATCAGGCTTGTGAACTTGGGGAAGCTCGGGCGCTCCGAACTGCTGACGTTGCTCGCCTTACCGAAGAGATCAGAGCGAAAGAAGAAGAGGCTGTGATGAGGGAAGCTGGTGCCTATATGAATGCTCACAGCGATCTTCTGGCTGAGCTTAAGAGGCGTTACCCCGGGGAAGACTTCTCGTGGATGGTGGATCTGGCTCCTCAAGACGAAGAGGAGAGCGAGGAGGAAACCGAGAGAGAGAGAGAGAGAGAGAGACTGAGTGAAATTTCATTATACCTGGAGAACAGGCTGGGGGTGACCCTCCAGTCGAATGACTTGTAACCTTTATTTTGATATGAAATGAAATCCCTTTTGTTCAATTCCTTGATGAGATCGGAAAGTATCCAAATTGTATGAGTACTTGATTGTTCGAACGTATTAGGACATCAAACTTAACAGCGATTATTAATCTAGGTATAAGAGGTCGGAAGAATATTGTAACCAAGAGATCGGCCTAAGCCGAGACCAAACATCGGATAGAACTTGAGATCATTAAAATTGGAAACTTGATTTGAACACTTAAGATCGAAAACACCATTAAGTCGGACTGAAACATTAACTTTATTAAACGATTTTCCACAATATTTATAAAGGAGAGATCGGAAATGAGATTGGATGGCATGGGGACCTGATATTGGTGTGATCTTCTTTGTTGAGAGATCGGAAAGCATTTGACTAGATGCGGGATCGGTTTATTTCCTAATCAAGGTACTTGTAACCGAAGAATGTCAGTTGGGGGTCAATTTTCAAAGTTCATTGACTTCGGTGATCGGGCAAAATATGGTGTCGACAGCTGCCCCCTCTTTACATAATTTCTATTGAAGGGATTAAAATTTTCCCGTATAGGAATTATGTAAAGATTCAGACCCATATTTTGGGTGATTGGGTATCAAAAATTAAAATGTTGAGACTCTAAATTTGACTTGGAAGTTAAAGTTAGGAATTAAAATCAACTTAGATCAAGGAACCAGAGGTTGATACAGGAATTTAAATGCGAAAATTAAAATCAACTCGGAAATTTAAATGCACGAAAACTAAAATCAACTTGGATCAAGGAACCAGAGGTTGATGACAGAGATTTAAAATGCGAAAATTAAAATCAACTTGGATCAAGAAACCAGAGGTTGATTACAAGAATTTGAAATGCGAAAATTAAAATTAACTTGGATTAAGGAACTAGAGGTTGATGACAGGAATTTAAAATGCGAAAATTAAAATCAACTTGGATCAAGGAACAAGAGGTTGATGACAAGAAATTTAAAATGCGAAAATTAAAATCAACTTGGATCAAGGAACCAGAGGTTGATGACAGGAATTTGAAATGCGAAAATTAAAATCAACTTGGATCAAGGAACCAGAGGTTGATGACAGGAATTTAAATTGCGAAAATTAAAATCAACTTGGATCAAGGAACCAGAGGTTGATGACAGGAAATTTAAATGCTGAAAATTAAAATACTTACAAAGTAAGCCTAACCTGACATGAGAAGTTCTTCCGCGACGAAGTGTACTTAACAGGATCCCGAAGATAAATGATTAATGGAGGACAAGTCTCAAGACTTGACCTACGACTTCCCCTTTTTATTCACTTCCTTGGATCACTTTCCTGTTCTCGATTTTCTTCTTATTTTGCAGAAAGTGCCCCTGCAGATTTTCACTTTCCCTCTGCGTATTTGACTAGAAGCGCCCTTGCGGGTTTTCACCCTTAGTTTTTTTTTTTTTTTTGCTATCGATCAGTCCCTGCAAATCTCTTAGCAAAGTACATGAGGTTATCAATATCCAAATCCTAATCTTATGACAAAATTTTAATAGATTAATAGCGTGCAAAAGACAGCATTAGAGTGTGAGTATACGAGAAAGATAAATCTGAGTGTAAGCAAAACAATAAATTAAAATGCAAATGTGTGAAGAAGATAGATTAAAGTAAAAGGATGACTTTATTATAGCTTGAGAGAAAAAGGTACAGTTTCAAAGAAAAAAAGGTACAAGAATGGATCTCACAGATTTCTTGTAATCGACTTTGAAGTCCCTTAACTGCCATTATTTTAAGTACTCTATTGACGAACATTCATACCATGTCGATTTATTTCCTTCCCTGGTCCAGTATCCCTTCCTATTTCTCCATTTTGGTTCTAAAGGCGCCCTTTCGGGTTTTCACCCCTAGTTTTTTTATTGCTTTTTCAGGGTGCCTTTTCGAGTTTTCACCCTTCACTCATTTTACAGAAAGCGCCCTTCCGGGTTTTCGCCTTCTTTTGCATATTTTGCTAGGAGCGCCCTTTCGAGTTTTCACCCCTACCCCCTCTTTTTTTATTTTTTTTTATTTTTAGGTACAATACCTTTTGACAGTGTCGGCATTCATGGGTCTTGGAAATTCTTCTCTGTCCATATGGGTCAAGATCAAGGCCCCACCAGAAAATGCCTTTTTAATCACGTAAGGTCCTTCATAAGTTGGCGACCATTTACCCCGGGCATCGTTTTGATTCGGGAGCACCTTTTTCAGGACCAGATCTCTTGGTTGAAATTCACGCAGGCGAATGCCTTTGTTAAATGCCCTAGTCATTCTCCTCTGGTATAGTTGCCCATGACATGCTGCTGCTAGCCTTTTCTCATCCAGTAAATTCAATTGGTCCAACCTTGATTGGATCCACTCTGACTCATCAATTCCTGATTCTTTTAGAATCCTCAGGGAAGGAATTTCTACTTCAATAGGCAAAACAACTTTCATTCCATAAACCAGCGAGTATGGAGTTGCCCCAGTTGATGTCCTTACGGAAGTCCGGTATGCGTGAAGGGCGTAGGGAAGCATATCATGCCAATCTCTATAGGTAATGGTCATTTTTCGGATGATCCTCTTGAGATTTTTGTTAGCGGCTTCCACCTCTCCATTCATCTGGGGACGGTATGGTGAAGAATTGAGATGTCGGATCTTGTATTAGTCACATAAACTTTGGACCTTCGAACCGTTCAAATTCTTGGCGTTGTCAGTGATGATTTCACTGGAGAGGCCGTGTCGGCAGATGATATTATTTCGGAGGAATTTGAGGAATGTGTTCTGCGTGATGTGGGCATATGACGTCGCTTCGACCCATTTAGAAAAATAGTCAATAGCTACCAGGACAAACCTATGCCCATTGGATGCCTTGGGGTTAATGAGACCAATCACGTCGATTCCCTACATTGCAAAAGGCCATGGCGAGATGAGGTTGAACAATTGGTGAGGCGGAACATTTATCGGATCCGCATAGATTTGACATTTATGACATTTCCGAAAGTACTCGATGCAATCTTTCTCCATAGGTGTCCAGAAGTATCCTCGTCTCATGATTTGCTTGGCCATCATATGTTCATTAGCATGGGTTGCACAATTCCCCTCATGAGTCTCAAAAAGGATCTTCTTTGCTTCTTTTGCATCCACGCATCTCAACAGTTCGCCATTGGAGCTCTTTTTGTACAGAATTTCACCACTGGAGAAGTATCCCAAAGCTAGTCTCCTGATCATTCTCTTTTCGTTTCTGCTTGCCCCTGGAGGGTATTCCCTGGTTTTGACATAGACCTGGATATCATGGTACCAGGGTTTGCCATCAATTTCTTTCTCGGCCATGAAACAGTAAGCTGGCTCACCCCTTGCTTTGATCTGCAATACTTGAGTCGTCTGCCCCTCTTCTATTTGAGCCATGACAGCCAGGGTGGCTAAAGCATCTGCGAATTGATTCTTGTCCCGACTGAGGTGAGTGAAAGAAATCTCTTCAAATTTTTTGATCAATTCCATCAGGTACTTCTGATATGGGATCAACTTCGGGTCCTTGGTTTGCCATTCTCCTTTGACTTGATAAATGATCAAGGCCAAATCTCCATATACCTCCAACTTCCTGACTTTCATTTCGATGGCAGCCTGTCAACCCATCACACAGGCTTCGTATTCTGCGACG